>NC_044346.1:23289661-23589661 GCF_007364275.1 Archocentrus centrarchus | reverse complement strand
TTTTCACAATCTTAAAATATTAAATCTATTTTTATCTATTAAAATTGTGAAACCTTGGAAACTGCAGGACATGAAGCTGTTGTTTTTCATTTTCATGAAAAGTGCATGTTTCTTTTATATTTCTTTAAGTTGTAAATATTCTAGGCTATAAAGCTAGGTGCAAAGGTTTTTGGAGTCCCAGTGAAAATATAACAAATCCAAGATAAACATTTTGGAATCAACTTTTATCTGTTGAATTTGTCATGAAATAAGCAAACAAGCCTCGTCTGGCCATTACACTGCCTGACAGTCAAGTCTCCAATTAATTTTGAGCTTCTGAAAATGGGGAACCTGTTTTCTTCTACAGTGGGGTTAGGGCATATCCCAGCTGTCATAGGGCAAGAGGTGGGGTAAACCCCGGAGAGGTTGCCAGTCTATCACAGAGCTAACACAAGGAGACAGACAACCATTCACACTCACATCCACTATGGCTAATTCAGAATCACCAGTTAACCCCAAATGCATGTCTTTGGACTGTGGGAGGAAGCTGGAGTACCTGAAGAGAACCTACGCAGGTGCAAGGAGAACATGCAAACTCCACAGACAGAGATGGATTTGAACCCAGGACCTTTATGCTGTCAGTGGTTACCACCGCACAAGTCCTAAACAGTTAATGTTTAAATACAGAAGAACCTAAAGGGCTTGGCTCAGAGTAAGTTAAAGTCACATACCCAGTACAGGCCCCCTGCCGGCCTCATCAATGCCCAGACAGCAGTCCTCTGTTTTGCAGACTTCAGGGATTTCAGAAACCAGCCGGCAGCTGACGGAGTTGTTGGCTTCAAAGGGGCTGAGGTCCATGACTGCTGGCTGAAAGGACATGTGACATTAAATTAAATATAAAAATGTTTGTTATGACTTTCAAGTCTTTTCTTGGTTGATAACTTTTAACCATGTCTTCAGTTTAAGCCTTTGTCAGCTCGATCAAATTTGTCAACGCAACCAGCCTGAGAAGACTTTTATTTGAAACATAATCAGTCACAAAGTGACGTGTTTTTATTGCTTTACTTGCTCTAAACTTCTGAAACATATGGCCCTGATGAATACCTTCCAAACTGTAATTAAAAAGAAAAACTAAAACTAAAATAAATCAATAAACTAAAATAAACAAAAAACTAGGATGAAAGGATCAAATCCGCTCTGAAATGTAACTGAAGCTTAACTCAAGTGAAAACAAATACTTAAAATAAAATAAAAACTAATTAGAAAATACAAAACTTTAACATCCTAGGGCATGGTGTTATACTCAAGCAACCAACCACAGCTTTTGGTTATTATGCTAATATACATACACACACACAGACACACACATACATATACGTATATAATAAAATAATCTTTAGTTGCAGCCCTACTTCTCAGATATAAAACATAGATCCTTCATATCTTGAGTCTGAAGGTACAGACACAAA
This sequence comes from Archocentrus centrarchus, assembly GCF_007364275.1. NCBI lineage: Eukaryota > Metazoa > Chordata > Actinopteri > Cichliformes > Cichlidae > Archocentrus > Archocentrus centrarchus. The sequence goes on along the minus strand of NC_044346.1, from coordinate 23,588,213 downwards.
TTTAAATTTGCCTCCACTGCACACAAAGGCCTGTGAGTTCACTCCTCCACCTTTGGGATGCTAGGTACGCAGCCATCTCAAGTCGCATACATAAAACTTGATTAAGTGAAAAGAGTAATGTCCTTCTCCAGCCACTGTATTCAAGAAGGCAGGTCAACATGCTGGCTTCCATAAACTGGTGCCCACTCCTATGTATTTTTGATGGATTAATTCTAAATTTATGACATTGCATCAATTTGTTGAAAGACGTAATTACACTCTAATCAATCTATATTTACCAGTATAGCATTTTATTTCCCCTATTAAATAAACTCATAAAATGTCTGACTATACCTTTAAGGAAAAGTTAAAAGGTCAGGGTTCAGTTAAGGGTCATACATATGTGATGTGTGTCGGTAAGCAATAACGTATGTACGTGTGTGTGTGTGTGTGTGTCTGGAGCTTCATGAAGGAAGATGTAAGGCACCAGGGTGCTGGTACTCCAGAACTCAAATGACACATACGTGATATCCACCTCTGTTTCAGTGTCAGGCACATTCACACACACAGATACACAGTTATTTGGTTACTTGGATTAAATGCGTATATGACAATTAACTTAATGCTTGTTAAACTAAATTGGTTGTTTTCTCCTAAATCTATTACGTGAGTTTATACAGCAAACTGGCACATTTTGGTACTTTTGCAACTGTAGAGAATGGACAATTTTATAGGGATTTTGTCAACAGAAAGGTCGAAATCTGCTCTGTAATTCAGTGGCTGCAAATTTTTGCTGTGTGCTCGAAGGTTAGCTAAAATCTACGCGCCACTCAAACGGACATTTAACCAGAGCGTCCTGATGATTTGTGTTTAAATCATTAGATCGGTCTGCTTCTAGAAAATACCGAAGAAGCACACACCATGATAAACACGAGTAAAGTTCATGCTAACCTGCTAAGATGATGAAAACACCCCAAACTTCACCTTAGTACTGTTTCCCTTTGCAGCAGGTTTGGCGCCCCTGGATTGACGTCACCAACTCTTCTTCTTCTCCAGTGTTTAATGCCAGTGGCCATTCTCTAAACTTGCATTACTGCCACCCTCTGTTTCGTTAGTGCACTCATTGTCCTTTCAGTCTTCTCAGTCCTGAGTTGTGTTTTCCTTCCCTCTACTAAGTCCCCACGCACAGTTACATTGTTTAAACTGACCTACCCCAGCTCAAAACTTTGCAGACCTCTAATGATCTTTCTTCTTGCTTCATTCCTGCACAAAAACAAGACATGTTCTGCTGTTTCTCTTTCTCAGCCAATAGCGAGTATGATGCTTTCCCTAATGAAAAGCATTCATTTTAAAATAGTGTCCTATTTTTAGACTGCCAATCACTTGTTTACTCTCCCACCTCCCTTTGCACCACATGTAAGCGTCTCCATTTTGAACTGGGATGATCATCCGAACTCTGTTGCCAATTTTTTCTGTCTCTCCACACTACTCCTGTCCCCTCTGACCTCTGAAGTTGAAAGTGTGCTATGAATAGCTATTATTTCTTTATTGACCGGCAGCACCTCTTCTTCTTTGGCGTTTTGCGGCAGTTGTCATCCTTTGGAGTTGCATTACTGTCTTCTTCTGTACTGAATATCTGTTATCCACAGCCTTTGCAAATATCCAAATAAAAGTCCAGTTGATTTCAAACATCTACTAATTGCAGCTGAAATAACAGTTAACATGTGTGTGTGTGTGTGTAATATTGTGTGTTTAATATTAGACATGTTAGATACCACAGTGTAGCTTACAGATAAACTTATGTCAATACAAATTGAGAAATACGATCAAATATTTTTGTATTTCCTTCTGGTGCCCTTTCTTCTCCTTCTTCTCTGAATTTTTAGACCTGCTGCTCACACTTGCTGATGATCAGTTAATCAAGTGCATTTGATTACCCTCTTAATTCCCATGAACACAGAAAGAGTGTACTTCATAGAAATGCACAGAGACCTTTAAAATTTTCTTTTTCTTTATTCACTTGACTGTATACAAATTCTGTCAGCCTAAAATGTAAATCAGTCAGATTTGTCCAAGCTTAAGAAAAACGTTGGCACATCGCGTACATACTGCAAACGTAACATCAAATAAATACAGACAGATTAAATTGTTCGGATTAAAAACAAGTAATGCATACTCACTGATGACCATTTTGTTGATTTCGAAATCTGTACCGTGTGCATTTTTAACAGGATAGGTAATCATATGTGCGCCACCCTAAGGCCACTATGTGTGGAGCGAGTTGCATATAACATTACTATCACCCAAATAATATAAAATGAATGACTTGCCCTTGGTCAAATGAAGGAAAATGGATAAATGCTATAATAGTGTTATAATACTGTTTGTGATTATTTGGACAAAGTATAAAAAAATTAAGCATCATCTTTGAACTGAAAATATACTTTAAATATTGTTTAACAAAATATGAGATGATTTATTTAGCAGAATGAATTATAGGTGCAGAAGAGCCCAAATGTAATGTCCCCATGTCAGGATTCAAGGGTCTCCGAGGACCCTGAATTAACATCTTTTTAAAATTTGCTACTGAAAAATATCCAGAATGTTTTTACACTCTAATAGGACCATAACATGCTTCCCATTATCTTTTGCAAAAGCCATTCGAGGTTTGTTTTTCAGTTTTGTCATGGCCTGGAGGTAGGCGAAAAAAAGCTGGAGCCATGGCTGTATATGCTCCTCTTACTGTTAATTTCTCATCTTACCCACAACATGATTTTAACAGTGTTCGTTCTATGACTGGTCGAGCTAATTTAAGGTCTCTAAGATGACACTTGTTTTTTTCAAATGTAATCCCCCCCCCCCCCCCCCCCCCCCCCCCCCCCTTGGGCTTTGGCTGCTCTATTAATTTTAACCCCCGCTTCCTTATTTTGAACATGATCACCTTTTGATTTTGCTGCGTGTTTGCATCACCCTAAAAACAGTGAAAGGAATAAACTTGACCTTTTAATTTTGCGTGCCAACTGAATGGGTTTAAACTGCAGCTGAGTTTGGAGGCAGGGAGGGAGCCTCAGGTGGAGAGGAGAGGGCAGAGTGAAAGGAAGGCCATGTACAAAAGGCCAAGTGTACACTGGTTACTGAGCTGAAACTGGCCTTGCCTCTGGCTCTTTACACCCACCCCTTCTCTCTCTTTCTGTCCCTCGCCCTCGCTGAATAGCTTTCTTTGTCTTTCTCAGTAACACGCAGTCCCCAGCCGATTAAATGTGGGGGAATTAGTAGTCAATTTTAGCCTACCACACACACAAACACACTAAACAGCTTAGAATGGTGGGGCTCTGATTGTGTTGTTATTACAGTTCACACGTCATCGGCATGTTTTTAATTCATTTTTTTCCCCTTCTCTTGTTAACTGCTCTGCGTGTTATTCCTGAACCAAGACCGTTGCGTTAAAGAACTCTCACACAGGATTTTCTTTTTTTTATAAATAAATTGATTTAATAGATGACAACAATAATATTTCAACATTGCTTTTCTTGTAAGGAAGCAAAATACTCAAGTGAATGTATAGCAAACACTTAAAAAAAAACTATTCAGAATTATACAAAATGGAAGAAGCAAAGGTGTGACACAGTTCATTATTACTTACATAAAAATTATCAGCTACATGATAAAAGGGTCAGTATAAAATGATAGAATATGTGTCACGTAATAAAGGTGAAGCTGTGGTAATGACCATTATTCACATTGGTAAAGGGGAAGAGGGCGCAACATAGGAAGAAAGTGTAAAAACAAAAGCGTAGGTTTGGCCCACATGTGGAGCAGAATAGCCGTACATGTGATTCTAATCCTCAACCAGCCCAAGCTGGCCAATTATCTTGAGAGATTTGGTTGAGACTTTGCACTTATAGATTTGAACTCTGTTAAAGGTGGATCAGCAATCTGTTAGGCACTTAATAATCCAAAAAAAGTGGAAATTTGCTTTAATCACTCATGTATCCAGAGTCATATTTCTCCTTTGCTGTTGGCACAAAACAAACAGAGTTGAGGTAAATGTCTGAGACTGAGCAACAAGTCGAAATGCATCTTTTAGAGCTCTCTTTCCCTCTCTTTTTCCTATTTTTCCCCTTAAATGCTTCATTGATCAGTTCAGCAACATTAATATAAAGGAAGAACAGTGATACAGACTGCGCTATCTACAAAGAAAGAAAAGTTGCAGCTATCCTTTTCTGGCCATAAAAAAACAACCCCAGGGAGCATCTTAGTGAAACAAAAGATGCCTTTTTTTTTTCCCCCAAAGCAGTGGTGCAGATGTAGATGTGTAGTATCAAATCAAACACAATAAAGTTACACCCTAAGATATCCACAATGACAATAAACTTACTACCCATATAAAATAACACAAAAACATCACAAACATGCTTTAGTTTGGTTAATAGAATTTGATTATGTCAGTCTAAACCCAGCACTTCTGGGTCAAATCGGACTCACTCATCAATCCATTTTTCCACTTTCGGCGTCTCATTCTTCTGCCTTTAGTATACACCCGTTCTGTACATCCCAACTTATAAATTTATGATGGCACATGTTCATTAGGGTTTTTTTTTTCTGTTTTTGATTGGCTATTGACCCATGAATCACAATTTATACTGCACGAATTTGTGGCTATTTTTTAACTGTGTAAGGCCCCATAGATGCATTTTGCATTAAATTGGCTACAAAAGTAAAAACGTCTAATATAACATCAATATGGCAAACACACGCGCGCGCACGCACACACACACACACACACACACACACACGCACGCACGCACGCACGCATGCACGCACTCACATATTTGAACGCACACAGATCCACTCAAACGCTTCCCATATTTCCCTCTGCTCAGCTGGTCTCCCTCAAGGTCTTGTGAGTGTGGTGTAAACAGGCTGCTCCCAGTGAGTGGGGCTGTGAGAGGGCGCCACGCTGGAGGGGTCTCCTATGGTAGTGTACAGAGGCCTCTGTGTAGGGCCCATGTAGGAAAAGGCTGAGTACAGCCCAGGGGCCTGGCTGGAGTGGGCATAGTACCCAGAGGCCTGGTGGTCTCCATACTCGAACTGAGCCCTGGAGGCCAACGATGGGAACGCAGAGCCATAGTGAGGCAGGCTGAGTGGGGTGTAGGTGACATGGGTGCCTGAGGAGGGAGAAGAAGAGGCCTCGGCATAGTGGGTACCGGAGGCAGACTCACTTTTGATCTGAGCCTTGGATGGGTCAGATGAGGATGGTGAGGCCTGAGGCTGTTGCTGCTGTTTGGAGAGCCAGGCAGAGTGGCCGCTTGCAGCAGCCAGGGCATAGGCATAAGATGAGGCTGAGGATCCAGCTGCAGGAGCCCCGGTTGCACTCTGAGGGTGGCCGTTTGGAGGCAGGTACTGGTCAAACTCATTCACATCAAATGGTTCAATGTTGGACATCACCTCATGGCTGATTTCGCCAATGTCCATGGTGCCAAAGTCGATGTGGGGTTTAGCACTTGAAGATGAGGCACCACCAGATGACCCTTCAGCTCCAACCCCAAGGGCTCCCCTGGCCCCCCCTGATCCTCCAGCAGCTCCTGCTCCCCCCTCCCTCTTGGCATCTGACAGTTTCCCAGACTGGAGCTCTGTCTTTGGGGTGGTGGGTGGAGTTGGTGGGCTGTGACCCTGACCTAAAAGAGAAAGAAGAAGCAACATGATAAGGTGAACTTTGACATCAGGTACAAAAAGGTTTTGTTTGTTTGCTTGTTTTTGTATGTTTTACCAAAAATTACTTATGTTTAAAACTTATGGCTCAAATTAATTTGTTTTATTTGTTGCATTTTTGATTTTGGATCACATTTCTCTTGCAAAGTGAAATGCTAATATTAATAAAGTGTCCAGACTCAGAACCTGGTAGACACCTACCAGCAGGATGGTGGTGATGGTGGTGGTGGTGGTGCAGGTCACCCAATGGAGACCCAGCTCCCCCATTGTGATCAAGATGCACAGCCTTGTAGTGTGACTGGGAGTGGCTGGCCTCCCCTTCCCCCTGGCTGTCTGACTCATTAGAAGGCATCAGTTTGCCATTTTTACGTCTCCGGGGCTGGTACTTGTACTCTGGGTAGTCCTTCTTGTGCTGTTTCCTCAGCCTCTCTGCCTCCTCGATGAATGGCCTCTTGTCGTTCTCATTCAGTAGCCTAGGGAGGAGAAAAACAAGGACTAATTTAGTCTTATAGTCCTTCTAAGTTCATTTGGAAAGCATTTTATTAAAATATGTCTGAAGACGATAAATAACTGCTGCCATCCAAATCAGGCGCAATAGATAAATACAGGAATATTTTTTTACTTTTGCAGATTAAATTTAATGCTTTTGTTTGTTTTGTTTTGTTTTTCACTTTTAACATCATTGTATAAAGGAACATGACAGAAAAACAAGTTCATTTTGATTTCTCGGCGTTTTCCTTCGAAAAAAATCACACACTGAAGCGCAAAAAAAAAGTGTACGTGTATATTCAGCACCGGCATATCCTTAACGTACAGGGCACAGGAAATGTGCTGCTGTATGGCCACACTGTTCCTTTTTTCATACAAACCTCCACAGTTTGCCCAGGGTCTTGCTGAGCTCCGCGTTGTGTAGGTGGGGGTACTGGTCCGCGAGTTTCCTCCTCGCCGCTTGCGCCCACACCATGAAGGCGTTCATTGGCCTTTTGACATGGGGTTTAGTTTTGTTTCCGTTGTTTACGCGCACCGGCATTGGCACAAGTGTCCAGTCATACCCGTCCAGCACCTGACTGACCGCCTCCCTGATGCCGATCGGGAAGCGATCGTCATCTTCCTCAGACTTGGCTCTCGGTCTGCCTCCTCCATCATCACCGCTGCCGTCCGCAACACATAGCGCGGTCAGCTGCTGCGGTGGCCCTGTCAGAGGTGACTCCTGGCCGGGCGGGGCTCCAGGTTGAGTCGGTGACAGTGAGTGACCATCGTCTGACCCTACGGGACTCAACTCCGCTTCGGACAGGCTGTGCTCCTCGCCGGACATTTTTCTTTTCAGTTTCGACAAATTATAGGACAATCCTCTAATGGTAAATTTGTTACAGATCTAACTAATCAGCGTGATGAAATTGTTTTAAATAAATGCCCGCGGTGTCCAACGAGCCCAGTTATTGTTGACTCTTCTTAGGCAAAGCCATACTGTTGCGTAAAAGTGTCCAAATGCGTTCCACCTTCGACTGGAAATCCTCTTCAGCAGCAGCGGTTAAATCTAAAAATCATACAAACATCAGCGACAATTCAGTACAAATAACGTCCACAAATTAGTTTGAATTATAATTTTAATTTTACTCCGAAACAGAACCGTGCCATAATTTATTTAAAGATGAACAAGTTGAGCGACTTAGGGACTAAATGTGATCACAAAATGACTGAAACCGCATCTCTGGCTAATAATAATTATATTTAGATGTACCAGTCATATTCAGAGAATAATAACCACCGGCAAAATATATTTATGAATATATTAGAGAATCCAATTTAAGTCAAACCCCCTTTAAATAAAAATAATAAGAACATGTTTGTAAAAACATATTGATATGAAATATTCACTTTTATGCAAGAAACTTTCATTTATAAAATTACATAACTTACCAATTTAGACGTCCAGTGGTTCAGCATGGAAGTGTGTGTGGCTGACTGTAGAGCCGATGAATGGCTGCTCTGTGTGGCAACACCGGAGCTTAAAGAGCGCCTTGTGAGAGGGACAGGGAGAAAAAAATTGTGATTGAAAGTGGAAAACATTCCCAAAGAGGCAGCATTCCAGCACAACCAGTACTGCCCCCCGGACACCACACTGTGTTCTGATTGGTCCGCTAATCATCCAGCTGCTCTCTGATTGGACGGAAGCCACGCAGCGTTCATGCCCATCTGTTCATCACTGTAAGATTTCCAACGGAGAAGAGGTGAGATTTTTACCTTGGAGTGGCTTAAATTACTCTACAGTGCGCCCATTTACAGGCAGGAGAAGTCCAGCTTTGTTGGACGTGTTGACATCTTATATCAAACAAATAAACAATCATGAACAGAGTTATTGCCCCGTGCGGTTCTTGAAAAAAAAAAAAAAAAAGGGCACCACATGGATTGTAAAGTTCAACTTTCGATTCAACGATATTCTGCAAATTGAGTGTTGGGCAAGCAGAGATCCAGGAAAAAAAATTCAAAGAACAGAAAGAATGCATGAACTCGAATTTAGGTAGGCTGTGTTGGGTTAGGTTTGGATTGGGAAATCATAAATAAATGATAGCAAAATAATCATTTTTTTATATACATTTGACTTCATGATGATCATACAAAGCATAATTATCTTTTATAATTATCTCCTTACTCAGTTTACTCTTATCTGCAGTTCCTGAAATAGGCACAATATTTATTCCAATGATTTCTATTCGTGGACGTGAATTTTTCCCATTTTGCGACGTTAAAAGGGGAAAAACAGGAATCTGACAGGAGGGATAGCTGTAAATGGTTTGGAGTTAGTTGATGTCTCAGAAATCACACCTTTACTTAAAATAACATTTCATTTTTGAGTGTTATACTTCTCAGATACGATGCAACAGTCTATATTTAAGAGTCTTTTGCGATTTTCTCTGCTTGAAAATTGAAGGAACAGGTCGGCACGAAGCGCGCAGACACCTGGAGTAAAAACAAATAAAGATAATCTCAGCAAGTAGTAACATCTCTTGAGATAAATTAGGTTCACAATTATTTTAGTAGTTTTTTTAATCAAATAATGCAATTCTCTTGTTTCTTCAGTCGCCTCCCCCTGCATCCTTTTCTGTTTGTTTGTGTGTTAGGGTCGAATTGCAGGCTGCACAGTTGAAGGCCGTGTTTTTAATGCATGATGGGAAGATAGAGAATCGACTTAAGCAGCATTTGATGTGCTCCCGGACACACACACGCACACAAAATGAATGCAACAATGACCCCTGTGTATCCTTTGCCTCTCATGTTGAGCCTGACTCTCAGTTTTCTCCCTCTCTCTCTTCTCTCTTTGCGTTCTTTGTCTCCATCTCAGGTGAATTGTAGCCATGTGATCAAACGCCCAAGCCTCTATCCATTAACCCTCGTAAATGAAAAAAATGGGGAACAAAAAGCAGTTTTGTGCTGCAAACATGGAGAGAAAAAAATGATAACAGAGAGCGATGTGTGCGTCTTTCTCCCCTTATGTCCTAGCATTGACACTAGTCGCTCACACATAGAAAATACTCTGCAGCAGACAGGACACATGGATCTCTCTCTTTCTCCCGCTCCGACACTTTTCTATCTTTAAAAACACACTGCGCCACCTGGATACGGGTCTCGGAGGTGCTAATGGTAGGAAGTTGATGTTTGGGGATGATGGGCTGGTGTCGGCAGTGTGGTGGTGGTGGTGGGGGACACCTACATGCTGCACCCCATCGACCAACCATCAGCGCTGGGACCTGCGGTGAGGCCTCCGAGGCTTGTGAAGTGAGTTGGGTTGTTTTTTTGTTTTGTTTTTTTTTGTCTGCGTTAGAGAGAAGAGGTGATTGCTGATGCTGTTCTTTTTTTTTTCTTCTTCTTCTTCTTTTTTTTTTTTGTCAGTAAAGTGTTTAAAAATTGTTCTATAGTTTTCCCATCGGCCCTGTGCAGACGGGAGGAATGGTGGAAGCTGCGGTTTTACGGAGAGTGTTGAGTTAGTGCAGCTGGATTTGATGACCCCCCAGGGACCACGTCGGAAAAAGCAGTGAGGTTTCCGTCGCCAAATTATCAAGACGTCATTAAAAATGCTGTCAATATCATATTTAATCTAAGGTGCATTCAGGTAAAAGTTTAAACCTTATGTGACTCATTACAGGTGTAGTCTCTTATCATCACCTCAGTGTGAGGCGCCAGGTACGTCTTATTAAATTATTATTCCAATATGCCAATGACTTACGGCTTTTAACTTTACTCTAAATTTCAAGTATCTATGACATTTTTATGTTTTGCTGGTTGCTCTTATTGCGCAGTTATTCCTTTTCATATTAAATGACGTAGAAAATATTAAGGCATTCTTATAGAAGACTTGAAAATACTTTTTTTCAGAAGATTTAAAAAACGTTGATGCCTCTGGTTTTATTGTGTATGATTAAAAAAATCAGACCAACTTATTTTTCATGTTTGTAAATACAAAAGCGAGTTTATTAATTATTTTTTGGAAGAAAGTTAAATGGGATTTTTGTTGTTGCTGTTTTTTTGTCACGCACCAACAAAATAAATATAAAAGTGTAATAAATTATATAATAATATTTTATAACTACTTTATAAAAGACTGTATACGAAAAGGAAGCATTAGGCTAATATTTAAAGTTAGAAAAAAACTGTAAAAGGCTGCTTAATGAAAGAAACAGAGACTGAAAAGGGACGTGGCCTTTGAAACCTCCTAAATCAAGTGTCTGATGTTTAATGAAGCCCTGTGTTTCGGTCTGAACTAAACTAGGTGTTATTTTACAAATGAATTAAAAAAAAAACCAAAGACATGCGAAGAAAGAGGCGACGTTTTCCCTTTGGTGCCGTGTAAAGTTTTGTTCATCAGCTGTGAATTTAAACGATTCGACAGGCCCCAGAAAGCTGCAGAAACTCGCTCCCACGCTCGCGTTAAACTTTGGAGATCTTCATTTAGATCAACTTTAAACGTCTTTTGATGTGTAGCTGAATAAAAACAGACCTATAATTATATATAAAAAGTAAACTATTATTTTCAAGTAACTTTGCGCATTTTAATTACTCATTACATTTATTCTATTTGGATTTTAGATGTGATTTAATTCAGTTAAAACTGTACAGGAAGTTGAGCTCCTTTAATTTTATGTCAACATTTTGAAGTGCCAGCTCTGATTCACTGTCATATAGAGCGACTGTATTTTACAGTATTTATGACTTTGACCTTTCTTCCTCTGATACCCAGAGAGCTCATATGCTTCAGTTAAGCTTTTCCTTTATATACAATTATGATAAACGGATGTGGGTTACAAGTCCCTTTTTAAAAAATAATAGAAAACTCTAAAGATTCTTAAAAATCAGAGGTTTTGAAACCCATGGCTAACTTGTTACCAAGCTTCGCCTATTACACCTGTTACGAAAACCAGAGATCACCTGCATCTGTTTTTGGTTTGTTCACAGATTAAAAAAAGAGAGGGAGAGAATAAAGAACAAGCTCAGATTTTGCCTGAAATCTCAAGCCCTTGTGCATTTTCTGAAATTTTATATGTCCTGTGTGAAACTCTCATGAGCCCTGGGGCAGCTATAACTATTTAGAAAATAGAGCTCACATGGTTGCATCAGTCCCTGCTAACCTGCCATGTGACTGCTGTAATGAGCCTCTTCATGGCTGCACAGACCACTGTGTCACAAGAGCTTGTTTCCTGTGGCTCCTCGGGGAGAGCGCAGAGAGGATGGGAGGACAAGGTCCCATGATCAGCAGGGAGGTCAAAGATCCTGATAAGCAGGCGGGTCAGAGAGTCATTCTTCAGGTGCACCCTGGATATTTTCATGTGTGAACAGCGTGAAACTGCTTAATTTGGGATGTTTGTTTGTTTACTTGTTTGTTTGTTAGTTTTTTTAGACAGAAACTTAGATCTTCAGGTGGTGGGAGGACAAGGAAAGTAGGAAAAGAGACAGTGCCCTTCAGATTTAGCTGTAATATCTGAGCAGCTCCCGGGGGGAAATTCCTGAAATCTGATGATGGATAGAGAGAAAAGGCAAGAGAGAGGAAAACAGGCAGATGCAGATAATATGAGAGAGAGAGAGTGTGTGAGAAGGATGGCGATAAGGGAAGCATGCACAGCGGTCAAATATTCACATGCTGGGTCACATTCTGCATCAAAATGGTGCATAATTGATGGAAGGCATTCATGCTGATGTCAATAGGCATATTTGGCCTGAAATGAATGGCGTCATTTGTTCTGAAAAAAAAAAAAGAGAGAATCTCAAATTATCTGTCAGAAGTGGCACATTGGCCCTGTAGTTTTATATTTCACTACAAAATATTCCTATGAGGTTGAAGCAGTCTCACGCTTGGGGTTTCCTCTTCGTTTTCTTAGTGCAAAATACTGTACATGACTCATAAATGCTCTTTTTTATCCCCTCTCAAAGTCTCAGAAAAACAGTTGAAGTCAGTGTTTTTGCTTGGGGATTTCCATGTCTTAAAGTAGACTATCACTAAAACTGAACATCATGTGACACCACTGCCAGTAGGTCTGAGACCTGTGCAGTGAAACAGCAGGCAGCATTTCTATCTCAGAGGTTTTCAGGGTCAACAACATACAGTGATAACTGACTCTGTAAATGGATGTCATGTGATGCATTTACTTGGTGACTGGAAATGTGTGGAAAGACAGGGGTCATATTGGGACTCTGAGCAGGTTGTGCTAATGGACGATGAGCATGTTTAGGGGATCCATGAAGATGGTTAGAGCATTTTTATGGAGACAGATTTGGACTTTGATTAGAGGCTTTTGTGGGTGGCTCAAAATCTTACTTTCTCTTTGACATTATCCTTGCACCAAACTGGTGAAATCAGAGGCTGCAGGTGTTTTCTGCATCCATGTCTTGATTGATTTCTTAAGAGGCGATAATGCAGCGACACGCCATCCGTAGGGATGAATAAAAAAAAGATTCTGCTATCTGACCTCTGTCAGTCCTTTTTCGCCCATTTTCACCCAATGAATTAGTGCAGCTGCACCACACTTAAATGGGTCCCCCTCTTTTTTCTCTGGGAGTGTATGTGAGCAAGCATGAATCCTCTCTTTGTGCTCAGTCTGAGTCTCCCCCCCTCTATAGTTTCTTGCCTTCTTCATCTTTTTTATTTAGGGAAAGAGGGGCTTCGGTTGCGATGGCGGCAGCACTGGTGAGGTGGTGGCAGCGGTAGGGATGGCGGTGGTGGCAGTAGGAACGAGGAGGGAGGGGGGAAGCGGGTAACTTGTTGGACCACATTCCTGTGCAGCTGTGGAAGCTGGTGCAGGGTGGGGGCTGGAGGGTAGAGCAGGATCATCATTGCATTGCAGAGCATCATGAATGGTCTATTGTTTGATGGTTTGCTGTGTCCGCATCTCTTTGCACAACTTCAGCCTGACTGAGAGCAATGGAGGAAAACTAAATGAACAACAGAGCGATGAAGAAAGAATTCTAGAAATTATTTGGTGCGCCGATGAAAAAGAATAAATAAATAAAGCCCGAGTTTGAGACAAAGCCTGAGAAAAACGCATTTGTGAGTCAGACGCATGAGGCTGTTGAAACTTATAGCGTAATGATGATGATGATGATGAAGAAAAGGATGATGGTTACTTAGACAATGGTGGCATTCATGTTGCAAATTTATGACGGTTTTGCCCCTCAGTCATACGTGACAGCACACTGTTCAGTCATGCATTTATGTCCAATGTTATCTATACTTCAGATTTCGCCCTGCAGTGCTGCAAAGACCAAATCTGAGGTTGTCATCAATGTTTTCTTAATATGAGAATCACACTTACATAGTTTTATTTTTAGATTCAGTTAATCACTGTGTCATTTGCTTATATTTAACCATATGAAACTGTGTTGCTATGCATGTAGCGCATGTTTTAAGATTGTTTAAGTTTTATTCTTACTCCTTATGTCTGTTTCTCATTGTTTGCATGTGATTCTTCTAAGTAAATAAAATAATGAAGATTAGGATCAGATGGATGCAGGTGAACTCTAAATTCAGGTAACTTTTAATCTCAGAGGTTTTCATCAATCAGCATCTGACTGAGGATATGCTAGAACTTAGAGTTGTGCTGCCATAAACAGCTTCATTTAATACCACTAACACTTTGTTTTAGACTGTGAATCTGTTAACTGCAGTGTATGAAAGCACAAGGAAAGAAATCAGAAGCAGCTATAACAAAAAAAAAGTACTGAAATAACTTTTACCTTCATTTATTTTGTGAAAATGCCCAGAAAGATTATAAATAAATATTTTTGGCTTTTTTTTTTTTTTGAGGGACTCTGTGTGTTAAATAAAAGAAAACATAAAAAAAAAAAACTTCCATTCAAATATCATATAGACGCTCTTATTAGGAAAATCTGACAAAAACCTGTGGAGAACAAAACTAACTTTCCTTTGTTTTGCAGGGACAAAACAAAACAAAATCAAAGACATTTTTTCCTTCCTGCTCTGGATTATGGTGAACTCAGTGTTTAGATACTCATCATTGCATTTCTGTGAAAAAGTTGGAGATCTTCTTTCTCTATAAACATGTGATAGGCCTTTGCTAGTGTTTATCTGAAACTCTGCCTATCACTACAAGTCCCTCACTGAGCTGGGAAGAACTGCTTTTAGTTTGTATGTGTTGACCACCTGGAAGTCTTGATAAAATGCCCTAAAATGAATTTTAGCAACTTAATGAAACCATTTTAGCTTCTGTCTGTACTTCATGAGTCGCCTCTCATATCCTGATCTCATATCTTTAATTCATTTTATTTGTATATTGTTTTATTATGGTTCTTTTCAAAGTTTATCTTCTACAGGTTTTTGCCATTTTAAAAGCTCCAGCTGATTGCAACTGATTGCTCGCCCTGATTTATTTTTATGAAAATAAATTCAGCCAATCAATCCACTGTTACCCTGCCCTTCCAAATTGCTTTGCTCCTGTTTCTAAATGTAATTTTAAAAAAAGTGAAGCACAGCAATCAGTCACTGTTAAGCCAGAATATATCATCAAATGTACCTCATGATTTATGATTTTTTTTTTTATGCCCTTCCCCTCGCTGGCACTTACTCCTCACAATTTAAGATGACTGTAAAAGTGAAATCAAATCATTTGTGTGTTAATTGATCTTAAACCACAAATAAAGCAATCATTTTTTATGAAAACAAAAACATCTGTGTTCTTAATTTAAAAAAAAAACTTTTGAAATGCCATCAGGGACAGTAACTCAAATATAGATTTTATGACAACTTGTATGAGAAAGAGAGAGAGAAAGAGAGAGAGAGAGCAAAAGAGGGGGAAAAAACAAGAGGGAAAGCAGCATCCACTTTCCAATCATGGGCTCCTCACAGAACATTTAATTACTGTGTGTGAACGAAGGAGAAAGAAGGAAAACGCCCGAGGGTCAGGGGAAAAGATGACTACATGAAAGAGTCTGTTGTTGTCTGAGCAGAGGAAGACAGAGATAAAAGGCAACAAGACAGAAAGATAGATGGGATATTTGGTGGTAGAGAGTGAGAAATATGATGATTTATTATTTACACCCTACGTCTATCAATTTGACTTCTTTCTTTCGTTCTTCTTTTAAAAGCTTGAATTTTTTTTCCTGCAGTGTAACACTACCAGAGAAATCTGTGACCGTTTTATTACACAGACTGTAAAGAGCAGAGGTATTTACACTGGTCAGAATCATCTGAACAAAGCCTGAAAAACAGGCTAATAAACACACAGCAGGACAAGTGGGAGATGAACAGATATCAGAAAATCAGGGACTGACTGCACAAAACTGGACAGGATGTCTAGATTAGGTAGTGAAGCAGCACTCATCTAGTTTGACCTTTTGGAAACCTCACTTATTCACTTTTCTGCTGGGAATCAAATGAGAAGACAGATACCTCTCATATATCTGTCCCTGCAAATCAAGACTGCAGCCAGCAGCCAGTTAGCTAAGCGTAGCATAAAAGCTGTAGACAGGAGGAAACTGCTGGCCTGGTCATGTCCAAAGGTAGCTTAAAATCTACATATATAATACTGCGGGGTGTAGCAATATGCACTTATACACACTAGGGGACATGCGAGTGTCCACTTTATAATTACATGAAAATCTTAATCAAATGTTTTTGCCTTTATTTTACATAGTAGGAGAGGCTCAGAGGTTTAACAGTTTAGATTTGAAGCAGGCCCGATGTGGCCTCGCAATAGAAATACAGGATAAACAAAGACAGACAGACAGAAGATGCAGGAGACAGACAGAAGCATCCAGAAGATGTTTGCCCTGTGGTGCTTCCAGCCTGGTTCAGTCAGGCCTCCTCTTCTGGCCTGAGCTGCACACAATGCTCTTCTGTCCCCGCAGTGAGCTGCTTCACAGCTCAACAACGGACAACAGCTCATTATGGAATCAAAGATCCCCCCAGCCACAGCTCCCAGTGCCTGAATACCGTCCCCTGCTGAGCACGCACACTGTCACCAGCTCCGTCGCACAGCCCGAGGCCGCAAGCAGCCAGTGAGGCCAGAGAGGCCATGCAGATATGCGGGGTGTCATGCACATGAAAGCACATGCACACACTCACACACTTAACTGACATGAGGAGGAACACACACCACCTTATAAGACAGGATCCTAGTCAGCTATTAGCAGCCTTAAGAAAGGTCACACAGGTCACCCAGCTGCTCTCGCTCACGGACACTGATGACAGAGGATGTGACGATACGGATAATTAACTGACATCAGAAAACGGGCTGATAGACAGACAGGGTGACAGCAGGGAGAGAGGAGGACTGCAAAGAGGGGAAATATCTCGTTAGAGAGGACAGAAGGGAGCATCGGTTTCCACCTGAAGGGAAAAGAGCAGCAAGGGGGAATTAGAGAACTAATTATTAATCATGCTGCTGAACTACTCCGTTTAATTATCAGAGATGATGTTTTCAGTGAGAGGGTCTTGTGACCTTCCTCCATGTTTCCTCCAATTTCAACAGATATACAACCAAAACAGCAGCTGATCCGATCCTGAGCTGGGTTGCACTACCTGCTTTAAAGTCCATTACTAATTCTGTGTCTTTAGCGACTACTTAGATTCATACTTCTAATAGCATCTCACCAAATAAAAAGATTGCGAGTCTGCTGCAAGGATAGACCTGTCGATCCTTTGCACACTCAATAACTATTTAACTTTTTGAAGCTTTTTTGTGATCAGTTTTTATAAGATAAAAAGTACTGCTAAAAACACATCAGAACTCAAAGAAAAAGTAATCATGCTGGATAGCAATACTGATATGGATTGGGTAATGTGCTAGGAACACAAGGATGCCACATTATTTGATGGAAATAAAAATGATCATTCTACAGAAGGCTGAATTCAAGACACCCCAAAAATCTAATTGAAAAAAAATTAGGTGCCAGGCTAGTTCATTTTGCAAATATTTTAATACAGCAGCTCAAAATAGTACTCAGTAGTTTGTATGGCAAGTACTTATATGCAATGTCGGGGTATGCTACTAATGAGACGATGGATGGTGTCTTGGGATCTCCTCCTAGATCTGGACCAGGGCATCACTGAGCTCCTCAACAGCGGTGTCAGATGGAGCGAAGCATAATGTTCCCATGCTGTTCTAATGTATTTAGGTTAGGCTAGTGTGGGGGCCAGTGTGGGGGCCAATTCCTTCATCCTTCAGGAACTGCCTGTAAGTTAGTCAGCACATCAGGCCCTCAAGCCCTCAAGCCACCGTCATAAAGTCTGTTTCTGAATTGTTTGGTCAGATATTCACACCAATGGGCTGCTGGAGGTCATTTTGTGGGGCTCTGGCAGTGCTCATCCTGTGGCTGCTTGCACAAAGGAGATGATATTGATCCTGCTGATGGGTTAAGGACCTTCTATGGCCCTAGAGTAACTGCCTGTCTACTGAAATTTTCTCCATGCTCTTGAGACTGTGTTGGGAGACACAGCAATGGCAGATATTGATGTGCCCTCCTGGAGAAGTTAGGCTACCTGTGCAACCTCTGTGGGGTCCAGGCATCACCTCATGCTACCAGTAGTGACACTGACCCTAGCCAAATGCAAAACTAGTGAAAAAAAACAAAAAAACAGTCAGGCTAATTCTAATGCAATAGCAAATGTAACTAAAAATCCTACGTCATACTTCCAACTAGCTATCAAAAAAGCCACATAAGAATAATCAAAAACAGGAAGTAGGATTTTTAATTGCATTTAGTATTGCATTAGAATTAGCCTATTCATTGTTTGATGTATGCGTTATTGCACTACAGTTTTGTGAAACAGATTAATGGAGCTATAGATTTAATTAAGAAAACCATAGTTTGTAAAAAACCATGGTAAAATCATGGTTTGGAAAGACCATGGGAAAATAAAATCATGGGAAAAATCATAGTAAAATAAAAACCATGGTAAGAACCATGGTTTATGCCCTAGGGTTTAGCTGTAGTTAAACCACAGTAATAAACCATGCTTCCCATGGTACCCAAAAACCATGACAACTATGAAAAATAGGAAACCATGGTAAACCATGCTTATTTAACCATAGTAAAACCATGGTTAATTTTCATTAGGGGTTGAATTAAAATACTATGGTAGCATTTACTGTGTTGGACGAAAGCACCGTAGTATCATGGATATGGTAGTCCATCTTTTTTAAAACCATAGTAGTCCCATAGTTACGATGAAGCTCTATATGTAAATCATAGTAATACCACAGCTAACATGAAGTTCTATGAATAAACCATAGTACTACTATGGGTAGGACCATAGTACTTGTAATCACCATGAGGTACCATGGTAAAACCATGGTTACTGCATAAAAACCATAGGAAACTATAGTGAATTTTTGTAAGGGAAATATTGCTGACACAGCTTGTGATCTGACTTTTTGAAATTAATTGTGCTGTTTATTTGTAAAGTGTGAGGTCATGTGTGGAGCTTTCTCAAGGTCAGATGTTAGCAATGCTTTATTAGTTTAGCTATCATACAGGGTGGCAACAGAAAATGACTAATAACATGTACATAAATTTCTATTTAGTAAACACTTGTATAAGAACTCAGCTGTCACTGGGGTTTTGTTACAGTCTGCACAGGAAATATGATTACAAGTGATAATACGTTGGACTTACGAGTTCTGTTTGAAGACAGGCTACACCTTAAAGTAGAAAGTATGACCTTGGTCATGACTGAAAAACTAAAGGAATATTTTCCCACCTTCTCTTTTGTTAAATTATATTTAATTTGATTCTATAATAGAGACTACATTTTTACTTACTTTTTATGCACTATATTGCCAGAGGTATTTGCTTATCTGCCTTCACACGCATATGAACTTGTGTGACATCCCGTTCTTAATCTATAGGGTTAAATATGATGTTGGTTCACCCTTTGGAGCTATGACTGCTTCAACCCTTCTGGGAAGGCTTGCCACAAGGCTTAGGAGTGTTTATGGAAATTTTTTTTAACCATTCTTCCAGAAGTGCATTTGTGAGGTTGGACACTCATGTTGAACAAGAAGGCTTGGCTCACAGTCTCTGCTCTAATTCATCCTAAAAGGGTTCTATCGGGTTGAGGTCAGGATTCTGTGCAGGCCAGTCAAGTTCTCCCACTCCGAATCTGCTCATCCATGTCTTTATGGACCTTGCTTTGTGCACTGGTATGAAGTCATGTTGGAACAGGAAGGGGCCATCCGCAAACTTTTTGAAATTGTCCAAAATATTTTGGTTTGCTGAAGCATTAAGAGTTGTTTTTCACTGCAACTAAGGGGCCGAGCCCAACTCCTGAAACCCCCCCCCGCCGCCAAACCCAGACTCATCCATCAGATTGCCAGATGGAGAAGAGTCATCTGTCACTTCAGAGAACACATCTCTACTACTTTAGAGTCCATTGGTGGCATGCTTTACACCACTGCAGTCAATGCTTTGCATTGCCCTTGGTGATGACTTGGATGCAGCTGCTCAGCCATGGAAACCCGTTCTATGAAACTCTCTGCACACTGTTCTTGAGCTGATCTGAAGGCCACATGAAGTTTGGAGGTCTGTAGCGATTGACTGCTGACAGTTGCTGACATTCCCCATCACTTCCACTTTGTTATAATACCACTAACATTTGACTGTGGAATATTTAGTAGCAAGGAAATTTCATGACTGGACTTGTTGCACAGGTGGCATCCTATCACGGTACCATACTGGAATTCACTGAGCTACCCACTGAGAGCAACCCATTCTTTTACAAATGTTTGTAGAAACAGTTTGGATGGGTGAATGAATACTTTTGGCAGTATAATGTATCATAAAGTATTTTCTAAGTTTATGACCCAGCTTTTTTTTTTTTTTCCTACCTGTCAGCCTTGGTGGTAGGTTGCATGTTTCTATAAAATCTCATTGTTTTTTTTGTTGGTTTTTTGCTTTGTTTTGTTTTGTTTTTGTTTGTTTTTATTTTCTCACAAACCCCTCCTAGACCATGAAGAGTTGAACAGCTAAACTTGGCAAATGGGTATATTTTAGGTCCCTGAAGTTTCTTATTCAAATCAGCTATTATTTTTTTTTTAGCATTTGTGTACCTAGAACACCTTATAAAAGCATCCTATCATTTTTATTTCACAACAGTATCTAATTTATATCCACAAAAGTTGGATTATGCATGATATATTATGACACCATGACACTGCCTGGCAAACACCAAGCAATGGGATAAAATGGCTCGTTTTTTTTGGCCTGGCTTTTATAAACCTACAGCATTTCATGGGTACATACTATTGTTTCAATTTTGCGACAGTAACATCTCATTTATAGCCACTAAAGCTGAACTATACATGCCTGGCAACCACCTAGCAACAGGCTGAAATGACCCATTTTTAGCATATAAACAGCAGCTACCCTCCCTATTTTGTTCTCAATGTGATTAAGTATACCAGTTTGCCGACAGCACAAAAAGGCCAAACAGTACTGTAGCGTGGGCACGTACTAGTGCCCATAAGACATGAGCACTTCAAGCAAGTGATTTTCACTTTAAACTGAATATCTTGCTGAAAAATTCTCTGTTAAAAACCCTTTTGGCACCTTTTGAGATGAGCAAAAGTGCACATTGGGTCTAATGAGTTTTAGTGGGAAGTCGGCTACCCATGCCAAAAAAACCCCAAAAAACAATAAAATAAAGAAATCTAAATTGAAAATCCTAAGATGTTTTCCACACGTCTACCTAACTGATTCTCTTGATGGTCTTATATCTTTTCATATGACCCCTTAGAGAGGTCCTGAACCTATAAACCACTGTGCTTAACTATTCCTGTGAGTAATGGTCCTTTAACCCAAGAACTCTTAGTAAAATCACCAGTTTACTCCAAGGCAATTTTAGTCATATTTGTCAAACATTCTGATGGT
The DNA here is from genome assembly GCF_007364275.1 of Archocentrus centrarchus. Classification (NCBI taxonomy): domain Eukaryota; kingdom Metazoa; phylum Chordata; class Actinopteri; order Cichliformes; family Cichlidae; genus Archocentrus; species Archocentrus centrarchus. Next base: position 23,567,147 of record NC_044346.1, on the reverse strand, counting down.
GATCAGAAACTGTGTAGTGATAATGCAACACTTTGCTCATGATGTCACTATTCAGTTTCACTGTTCAGCCACATGATGGAGCCTGCAGCCAAGGAAATTCCTACATTGCAGCTAGATGAGCTTCACTACCACCTGATGTTTTTAATGCTTTCTAATGTTTTTGATTTTCTTTTCTTCATTTCTATTTTTGCATTTCTTTCATTATTTCTTCTAAAGTGTTTTCACCTTTTATTCCAGTCTACCATTTGTCAGCCTACAATCGGTCCGTTTTACTGTGGCACTTTGAAACAGATACAGAACCAGACTGAAATGATTGTATATGTGCCATTGACAAGTGCCTGTGACCCTTTTGGTCATCCTTGTCCAAATGTAGGTCTTTCTAAAAGAGGAACGGTAAATGAGATGGCGGAGGTTTAGAGGGTTTGCCCTTCTTATCATGTCTGAATTAGCCTGTCTGTACACCAGTTCTCTCATCAAGAGGGCATTACAGAGGGCTATTTGGCAGAAGTTATGGTAGGTGTAGAGATGGGGGTTGCTGGTTTTGAAACTGGTTTTCCCTTTTTGAATTTATCTTCCCACTTTAATTTTTAAAAAATAAATCTCACTGATACTTAACATAAATCCACAGGACTACATTTTCTAGCTGAGAAATATTTTGTCCATTGTTTGTTAAATAAAAATCATATTGCAGGCTCACCAGTCTGAGTGAGCACCGATCCAAAGCGACCTGATTTACCTATATAATAGAAATTTTAGACATATATTACACATCATGGTGAACCTCTACTACTGCACCATCGAGAGCATCCTAAGCAGCTGTGTTACAGTCTGGTATGGGAACTGCTCTGTCTCAGAAGGTGGTGAAAACTGCTGAGGGCATCACCGGAGCCTCGCTCCCCACCATCAGCGACATCTACAGGAAGGGTTGTCTCAGAAAAGCAACTGACATCACAAAAGATTCCTCTCATTCAGCAAATGGACTGTTCATCCCCCTGCCCTCCAGAAGGTGCTACAGGAGCCTCCGGACAAGAACCACTAGTTTCAGGAACAGCTTTTTCCCCACAGCTGTTTCCTTATTGAACTCTGCCCCCCGACACCCACCACCCTTCACACACATACACAAGCACACATGCCCCACCTCCCACCCTCCATCACCTCACTCACACATGCACCCACTAAACCTGTACATGTATCATTGCACTTCTATACATATACTGCTCATGTTCATACTCTATCATATGCTCTGTTTTTATATCACTGCTCAAACACTTCTGGTTAGATGCAATCTGCATTTCATTGCACTGTATTTGTGACATATGCAATGACAATAAAATTAATCTAATTTAATCTAAAAAATGTGTTTTCTCATTGAGAGAGGGCTATTAATTATCTCGTGTCCACCATTAATGATGCATTGTGCTGGTGACTGAATTGTAAGCTCAATAATTGGTTGATTTGTGCTGAAATTCACCTTAAAAGCTACAGTCAACTGTTCATCTTATCATGTGGCAATTTAATTTGGAGAGTTTTATGTCTAATCTAAGCATATCTAAGCCCATAACACTTATGTCTAAATTAATATCCCCCACATCTAAACCATTTCAAACCATCACAATCTTGCCTCTCTAACTTTGTCTACAAACCACTCAACCTGAGCTGTCCCTCTGATGTACTCATTTCTAATCCAGTCTATTCTGGTCAATCCCAGTGAGAATCTTAACATCTTGAACTATACCACCTCCAGTTTGGCCTCCTGCCTTTTTGTTAGTGCCTCTCTCTGCAAAACATACAGAAGCTATAACAGGTCTCGCTACCATTGTGTAAACCTTGCCTTTCACTCTTGCTGCTATCCTTCTGTCACAAATCACCCCTGAACTCTGGACACCCTGGGTATTTAAACTCATCTACCTATCATTACCTCTGCTCCTTACAGCTTCACTGTTAGACCTGTCTCCTTCTCATTCACAAACATGGATTATGTCTTGCTTCTGCTGACTTTTATTCATCTTCTCTCAGCTGCATATCTCTACCTCTTCAGGCTCTCTTCCACATGCTCTCTACTCTCACTACAGATCGCAATGTCATCTGCAAACATCATAGTCTACAGAGATTTCTGCCTGACCTCATCTGACAGTCTGTTCACCACCATCGCAAACACGTAGAGGCTCAGAGCCGATCCCTGATGTAATCCTACCCCCACCTTGAACCAATCACTCCTACTGAACACCTCACCACTGTCTTGCTGTCCTTATACATGTCCTCCACCACCCTCACATACTTCTCTGCCGCTCCTGACTTCCTCATGTAGTACCACGGTTCCTCTCTTAGTACCCTATCATATGCTTTCTCTAGATTAGCAAAGACACAGTGCAGCTCCTTTTGACCTCTATACTTCTCCATCAACACTGTCAAAGCTAACGTCACATCTGTAGTGCACTTTCTGAGCATGAGGCCATACTGCTGATCATTGATTGTCTCCTTAAACTAGCTTTAATAACTCTTTTCCATATCTTCATGGTATGGCTCATCAGCGTTATTCCTCTGTGGTTCTTACAGCTCCACACATTACCCTTGTTCTTGGAAATTGGTACAGTACACCTCTTCTCCATTCCTCACGCTTCCTCTCCAAGATTTTGTTAAACAATTCAGTCAAAAAGTCCACTGCCCTCTCTCCTAGACATCTCCATAGACCTCCACAGGGAAGCCATCTGGACCAACTGCCTTTCCACTCTTTGTCCTCTTCATGCTGCCTTCATTTCCACCTCACTGATTCTTTTAATAGTATTATTTTTAAAAAGTATAACCTTGAAAAATCATCTAACCTATTTCTTGGAGACTGTGTATCTGTAGTTTGATCAGATTTGATTGGCAGCAACCAAATTTATATTAAAATCAAATTCAGCTTGTTCTGATACCTGATTGGTGCACACAAAAATGTGACATCATCTCTTCCGTATGAGCACCTCCCTACTTCCAACAGAACTACTTCCATGGTAACCAACAGAGGGAAAGAAGGAGGTATGGAGCCCAAAATAATCTGTTTTCTGCTGACTTCACCCTCTAAACTATTCTTGTAGCTGAATTCTTCAACAAAGCTAAACTTTAGGCTGAGGCATGCTTTATAAAAACATCTTAATATAAACTTAGTTTATGTCTAGTGCTAAAACACGTAATGCAACATGTAAGTCTGAACCTTTGTTAGCTCCAAGGCACAGTTAAACCCTGTTTTTATAGTCTGTATATAAAAGATGGACATGTAGCCAGTTCAATAACCTTAAGCAGTGGAGGTGAGGTCCCTGCCAGTCAAAGTGCCCACACCCCTAACTTTAAGTATTGAAATGGATGAGCTATAAATCACCTATAAAGTTAACCAAAGCATTTTCTTTTTTTGCACTGGGCTGTAAACATGCTTTATGAAAATGCTGTTTAGAACTGCAGTTTTTGGCAGTTTGCACTGGCTTAATTTTTAGAAACTGCTGATTTGCATACTCTCATAGAAAACTTCCTGCATGGCATTACAACAAATAGTAAAACTACGAGGATGCCATAATTGGGCAGAAATTGTAAATGGGATCGATGGGCACGAAACCTAAAACAAATGTTGTGTTTGAAAAAAATGAAATAATTTTGAGACTCAGCAGAGACAGTTCCAGTCTTAACAGTACACACTGCTGTTTATTAGGTGCGTTTGTTCATACAAAACATCACACAGTTGCAAAGTGTTTGTTTCTGTTGATAAAAGAAAGAATAAAGTGCTTGTTCTTCATGTGCACATGGTTTGAATTGTATTCTGTGGATCTGGATTCTATCTGTGCTCTGTTACCACTAAGGAATATACAGTGATGAATTTTTGAGACAAAAAAAAAAAAAAAAAAAAAAAGCTTACTTATCAGATGTGAAATACAGCAGAATTCAGGCAAGAAGACAGAAGATGAAAATAGGTAAGTAATTTATTTTTATACAAAGAAAACAAGTGTCTTAAAGTTTGAAGCATTTGCACCATGCTTACTTATTTTTTATCCTGTAGCTATCTGTATATGATGTCAAATCACTGTAAAGTTAAAACAAAATTATATCATATTTACAAAAAAAAGTGAATGGAAATCAATAATTAATTGTACCTCATACACAGATCATATAGAAACAAACAAGTAAGCAATTAAATTTTAGGGGTAACTCGTGATTTAAGAGAATTACCTCGTTACCATGTTTAAAAGTAGGTGAGCTGTGTGATTTGAGAGATGCTGATGTTACACTGAAAGTGTGCGGTACCTGAAACCATGGTGAGTTGTGAACTAAAAGCTGTGTGGATTCTGTAAGAGCTGCAACAAAAGACCCTTTTCTTCCCCCCCCACATGTCTACTTTAAATCGTGTCCTCCGTCTTTTATTTTTACACAAGTTCAATACTTTGGTTGGGTGCACGCAACGAGAGGAAACAAATGGAAGAGCAGCCATTACCATTGATTAAACTCCTGACTCTCTGCTGATGTATAAAGGTAGGGCAGGCTGTAGTCTGTCAAGGCTGATCTGATTTTCTGTGTCCAGAACACATAACATCTCCACTCTCTGCTCTTCCACAAATGTCTCCTTGAAGCCTAAATCACTTCTTACATTCAGGTCCCCCAGCTGCTCCTTCACATCCTTCTCATCCTCATCATCCCCACAGCACAAAGCTACCTCGTTCTCATAGCAGAAAGCGCTGGGGGAGTGTGAGCCCAGCAGGCGGTGGGTCGCCCTCGAAGCAAACGGTGATGGAGACTGAGAGTAACTCGAGCTGGAGGATGAGGAGTGTCCTCTGTTACCCATCATCTGGTTCAGTTCCCTGGCACTACAATGAGGTGTAGATGGCACTTCATAGGTCTTATGAAAGCGGGAATAGTCCACATGGTAGCGATCACCCTTCTCAAACACCACAGGCTCAAAGCGGTGACCCCAAAGGATTTCCTTGGCCAAGTAGGAGCTACGAGCCTGAGTGGTCATAGCTGTGGCCTCCACCATGCCCTCCAGGATGACCACGATCTCAAAGTCCTCCTTCTGCAGGTCATTGCGGTTCAGGTTATACAGAGGACTGTTCTTGTTGATCTCGTGGACCACCACCAGTGGTGACACCAGAAACAGCCGATCCAGTCCATCGTCATAGCCGACGTCAATGTCCGTTTGTTCCAAAGGGAGGTATTCACCCTCCGCAGTCACGTATGGCTTAATCAGCTGAGCACGCACATGGGCCTCAACAATGTGGCTCTTGCGCATGTTCCCCAGGCGCCACATGAGACACAGTTTACCATCTCTCAGAGCGATGACAGCATGATGCGAGAACAGCAAGGTCTGTGCCCGCTTTTTAGGCCGCACCATCTTTGCCATGATGGTTCCTATCATGAAGGAGTCAATAATGCAGCCCACAATGGATTGCACCACAACGGTCACCACAGCGAATGGACACTCTTCGGTGACACACCGGAAACCATATCCAATGGTAGTCTGGGTCTCTATGGAGAAGAGGAATGCCCCAACAAAACCCTGGATGTGGAGAATACATGGCCGCCACTCGGCTTTTCCTTCCTCTGTGGTACTTCGAGGAGCTCCATCCTTCTCTGGGATGTGAATCTCAAAGTCTCCATGAGCATATGCCACTCCCCAGAAGATCAGGCCAAACAGAAGCCAAGACAGAAGGAAGGTGGTGGTGAAGATGAGCAGGAGGTAGCGCCAGCGTATGTCCACACAGGTGGTGAAGATGTCAGCCAGATATCGCCGCGGTTTATCCTCCATGTTGTTGAAAACCACATTGCACTGGCCATTTTTCTTCACAAAGCGGCTGCGCACACGCCCGGTACCTAGATCCAGGCCCAAGTGGCACGAAGGTGAAGCTCGGCAGCTGCTGTGGACAGTTGGCTCATTTGTCACCCTCAGAGACAGAGCCCCTCTTCCGTCATCACTTCCTGGACACTCTCCTCCTCCTCCTCCTCCTCCTTCCTCACCTCGCATGCAGGGCCCCGACAGTGTCTGCTGGCTCAGAGGACTGTGGCCATTGTGGAGGCCCAGGCTGGAGATCTTCAGGGCATCTTCATCGGTGGAAACAATGCTGTATCTGGAAGAACAGACAAGGAAAACTGAGAAAGAGACAAAAAAAAAAAAAATGTACCAAACACAAATCTTCATAAGCAGTCTTTGGAGGCTGAAATGAAAACTGCTAGTTTTAGATTTATTCATCTGCCTACATCAGGAGCTGTTTCAGGGTAACTTCTACTGATAATAACTACATACATGTGTTAGATAAATTATGACTAAAGCTGCGTCTCACAAGCAAAAACAACAACCTCCCTGAGATGTGTCCAGAAAACTGAAGCATTCTTGTATTACAGGTTAGATTGCATTTGCCAGTGTTATAAATGTTGTAAATATGGTAATTTAAAAAACAAGTTTCCCATTTTAGTTTAACATGGCTCAGTTCACTTGCAGAGCTCATTCTTTGTTTCTTACACGCATGTTTAAAATAAAAAAAATAAAAAAAGACTCTTGGAATGAGCACTAAGTGATATGTTTGGCAGGTATAATCCCATTTGGGGTAACGATGCAATAAACAGTAGAACAAAGCTTTTGTAATCATCACTTGTTAGCTGTAAATGTCAATACGTAGATGGACAAAAGGTAAAGATCCTTTTGAGGCTCTGCATCATAATGCAATAACGCACATTTTTCACAACCCTGGCAACAGAAATGTTCTAAATAATAACTGATGGCCCAGTGAGCTATTAAGCCTCAGTTCAACTATCATTAAAGCCTTTATCTATATCATTTAAATGTGCAGTAAAGCCCTGTAGCTGTTTTAATCTGAAGCTTTAATTTTGTGGGGGGGGGTTGTATGTATGTTTAAAAGGCTATTAACAAATGGATATGCTTTGCTAAATTAAGAAGAAGAAATGTTGTAGAAGCTGTGTCCACTGACAATAGTTTAATTTCCATTCCCTTTTACCTGTTGACCCGCACTGCTCCCATGGCACTGGTGATCATCAGGCTGTGTCTGCGGGGGCAGTAATGTAGGTTGGGGCGGGCAGTTCCAACCATTAACGTACTGTTGCTGGACAGGGAGGCAGTATGAGCTCAGATCTGTCTTGCATTTGTTATCAGCACTGCCCTCTCTTGGTACATTTTCTGTGAAGGAAGAGAACAAAGAGGACATTTTATCCAATGAACCATGGAAATTTTTATACATTCAGAATGTGAGTGTGAATCAGACCATATAAAATATAACAAATGATGAAGGGGAAAATGAAGATGGCTCATTCCTGGGCCTAGGAAAGCAACAATAATGCTGTGTGTCAAATCATATAGACTTCTGTAGATAAACTGCATCTGTAAGATACATATTAAATACATATTAAATTAACAGAAATTCAAAGGTAATTCTAATCTTGTACAATTTCAGGACACTGACACTGTTTAAAAATTGCACATAAATAAAATAAATGTCCAGTACTGAGCTAAAGGTTTAGTGTGAAGATGCTTTAGATACTGAACTGGACTTGACACAAATGTTTGATTTTTTCCCTTCTCTTGTCATAATTTGTGTTCAAATCTGTGGTTAAAGATGTAGTTGATTTAATTTTCCTTACGTGTTGATTGTTGTATGAGGGGCAGGTGTTATATATATTTAGTTTCATCCTACACCGTTTTGGTTTGTCATTTGATTTCTTCTAATGTAAATTAGCGGAATAAAAAAATACAAACAAACAACAAACTAACTAAAAGTGTCATTCTACATAATGTGTCCTATTACTTCAGGGACTTTTTCAGTTAATACAGCCTGTGCACTATTAAGCTACTTAAGCAGTTTTAAATTTTATAGAGTTTTTTTTATAATAAAGTCTAGTAAATAAGTAAAGTTTAGTAAAATCAATATCAATATTGATTTTTTAAGGTGATTTAATTTACTTTGAATGTGGCATGGTTGTTGTAGTCAGACAGGCTGGTCTGAGTGTTTCAGAAACTGCTGATCTACTGGGAGTTTACCACACAACCATCTCTAGGGTTTGCAGACAGTGGTCCAAAAAAGATAAATATCCAGTGATCCTCAGTTGTCTAGGTGAAAATACCTTGTTGATGCGAGAGGTAAGAGAAGAATGGCCAGGCAGTAACAGTAACTCAACCACTAGTTACACCCAAGGTGTGCAGAAGAGCATCTCTGAATGCAAAACATGTTGAACCTCAAAACAGATGGGCTACACCAACAGAAGATCTCAATGCAACATGCACATTTGGGATGTGGTGGAACAGAAGATTTGCATCCTCAGTGTGCAGCCAAATCTGCAGCATATGCATGATGCCATCATTTCAGTATGGACCTTGGATCTCTGAGAAACGTTTCCACCACCTCGCTGAATCTATGCCATGAAGAATTAAGGCAGACGCAGAGGCAAAAGGTGGTTGAATCTAGTACTAGATGAAGTGGCCGGTGAGTTTATATTCACTTAAAGTATGCTAAAATACAGATACAAGTGTTATCTAACATCAGGCAAATATGTTCTAATGTGATCAAATGAGGATTGAAAGAGCCAGTGTAGCAGCATAAAAAAAAAAAGAAAAATGAACCACAATATATACACAAATTAAACTTTTATTTTATTTTTCTTTGTATGAATTATGTTTATGACTGCCTTTAATAGCTTTTCATGATGTAGTTTTGATGTTTGTGTAATGGACCAATACAGTTTATAGAAGTAGTTTCTGTAATGATAACTAAGCACTCCACCCTCTCCTCCAAATATGCTCAATATTAAGTCTTTAAAACTGAGCTTTGACTGACATCACAATGGCTATGTCCATCCTTTTTATACAGTTTATGACCTCAATGGTGACCTGTTTGGCTACACAGAGGACCCCTTCCCCAATCAATTTTCAGCCTTTTCAACTCTGCCCCAAGCAGACCAGGGACCACCGTTACCTTCACCTTCCTTCTGAAGACTAACAAATGTCAACCTAAAGCAATCTCAGAATTACCAAAGACAGTAGGACTGATTCTCTCTGGACCATGAATATTTGAAATAAAGTAATGACAACTCATGAAATGCGGTTAAAAACAAACGGAAGTTGTGAATCTCTCACAGGCCACCATCCATAAATACACAAGAACAGGTCAAAAACGGATAGTCAAAAATTCCTCACAAACTGTGGCCTTTCCTAATGCATAGAGCAGACCAGACAGTTTTGTATAATGAAAGCACATTGATTAGGTCCTTGCCAGTGATTAGCCTTAGGGACCTTCAGGCCAAACCAGGGGTGGAAAACCAGACGGGCTGTGGAAGGGACAAAGGTTTTAAGAGATGAATCAGTGGTAATCTACTGTTAGAGGAACAATTGATTCACTGTTTGGCCTCATGACAAGGTTATGTCAGCAATCCAGGAACCAGGAGGACCAAAAACCACAGGGTTGCGTAACCAGTAGAGGGCCAGTTCCATGCAATGCAACAGGGTGTTAGTTGTTTATGTTTTATTGTATGTGAATCTGACGTGAATGAGCTGACAGGCCTGCATTAATGAAAAGTAGAAATGGATTACCTTGGGAAAATTTCTGACAACTGTAGTTTAAAAGCCTCCGTTCGATATCGCTATTACGTCAATAACAAGCACATGCACTGCTACACATTTTAACACACATGAGCACACACACACGCAAGCAGATTTTGATAGGATTTGGCGTCATATAATGAACCCTTGTATTTAAGGCTTCCACACTCATGTTACACCAAGGACAGATGTTATGAACTGGCTGCTCAGTGGCTGGATTAAGGATGATCTTCTACTGGATAATCCCAATAGGGCAGATGATTACATCATTTCTATAACTCTCCCAGCTGGAGGAGGGAACCTTTACTTACAGAGTTCTTACACATGTCAGCCAGTATGCCATGTCACACAGGTCAGACCCATGTGAGTGTCAACGGGTTCATATGTGGGATGTGGCCAGCACGACACGATTGACAAGTTGGTCTGTTTGGACTCGATTTACAATGGAAAAATTGCTCTTGAGTTGTCCTGATTTATTGTAGGTTTCTTATATTTTGATAAAATTTTGTTTGTTTCCACTCATGTCAACTGATTCTGTTGGTGAAGAGAAACATAGCATTATCAATTACAATGTTATATTTGCTTCTTTAGGCTTTCAAATATGCATTTTTATTTTGTAGACAAAAGTAGACAAACTGGTTAAAATTCAAATTTGTCAAGATGAAGTTTTTGTGTGCATGTGTGTGTGTGTGTGTGTGTGTGTGTTTTGATGAGTCTGGGTTTTTCTAAATGTCTGTAACTCCCGCTCAAATGGTAAATGGACCAGGACTTCCATTCACCGGACACATTATTGGGTACACCATACTAGTACTGATTTGCACTGGCTTTTGCCTTCAGGACCACCTTAATTCTTCTTGGCATAGATTCAGCAAGTTGCTGGAAACATTCCTCCGAGATTTTGGTCCACAGTGAGTTTTGGTCCACATCACACAGTTGCTGCAGATTTGTTGGCCACATCCCAAATGTGCTCTGTTGGATTGAGATCTGCTGACATTTGAGTGCAGTGAACTCATTGTCTTATTCAAGAAACAACTCTGAGATGATTTGAGCTTTGTGACATGGAAGCAGCCATCACACACAATACACTGTGACCATAAAAGGAATGATGTGGTTAGCAACAATACTCAATAGGTTGTGGTATTTAAAAATGGTACCAAGGGGCACAAAGTCAAATATCCCCCACACTATTAAACCACCAGTATCAGCCTAAACGATTAATGCAAGGCAGGATGCATCCACTGCTTTTATGTTGTTTACACCAAATTCTGACCCTACTGTCTGAATCTTGTAGCAGAAATTGAGATTCATCAGAGGAGGCAACTTCTTCAAGGTTCAATGTGTTGTGCATTCAGAGATGCTCTTCTGCATGCTTTGATTATAACAAGTGTTTATTTGAGTTACTATTGCCTACCTATCAGCTTGAAGCAGTCTGGCCATTCTCCTCTGAGCTCTAGCATCAACAAGGTTTTTTCATCCAGAGGATTGCCACTGGATATTTTCTCTTTTTGGACAATTGTCTGCAAACCTTATTCAGTTCAATTCAATGTTATTTGTTTAACACCACGAATCCCCTCAAGGAGCTTTATATTGTAAGATAAGGACCATAAAATAATTAAAAGCCTAAGATAGCTGTGTGGGAAAGTCAGCAGTTTTCCGAAACACTGAGAGTTGGCACCAACAACCATGCCGTCATCATGATCATGTCTGCATGCCTAAAGGCACTGAGTTGCTGGAATATTAATGGCTGATTATGATTTGCATTAATAAGCAGTTGAACAGGCGTATGTAATTAAGTGATCTGTGAGTGTACGTATATAGCCTAGTGCTTTTCAAATCTAAGCAAGGACTCAAAGCGCTTTTTACTCCAAGCCAAATTCACCCATTCACACATAGATTTAAAACATGCTTTATTCTATATGTTTAAGTGCTTTTTCTTACTATTATGTGCACCATCACTCTGATGGATGCATCAGACCTAGTTTGGGATTCAGCATCTTGCCCAAGGACATCTTGAACCACTGACCAACCCACTCTACCTCCCTAAGCTTTTGTGTGTCAGCCACAAAATCCAATTATTACTTCTATTTTATTTTAAGATTTTTATTTTTGAAGAATGATATTTAAGATTATTGTCATCATTTCACTGAAACAAAAAAAGAAGAAGAAAAATCCATTCATAATATTGATAACAAGATTTGAAGTACACTTGATGGACATGAATATAATAAAATTAAAATATGATAAGTCTCAAACCAACAGCCTGAGCCTGAACATTTTATTTTATTTATTTATTGTTGTAGTTGCAGTTGAGGCTTTGGAGCCATGTTGGCTGATCTGATTGCTCACATACTGTCCAAAATAAGGGAAATACCTTGTAGTATTTATAGTACAGGACAACAGTATAGTGCTGTTGCCATGGTGACCGTTTTTTTGACACAAGCACAGAAACATCTTCCAGTGAATGCAGTTAAATACTTAATCTATTTACTGATTCTGGAAATAGTAGTTTCACAGCATCAATTTCACTTTCTAGCAGCGCAGACGAAACTCCTAATGCTTCAGAAAAACCTGCCACATGGACCTTGAGCTCGGACTGTATTGGCCTATCAGAAAAAAAAAAAATCTCTTCTCTGACCTGATCTCCAGAAAAAAAAAAAAAGAACATTTAAAGATTCATAAGACAAGTGTGTCATTTGTGGTCAAAACATGAGCAAAAGAGCTCTGACAGTAAACTTAATGGGTGCCAAATTGCAAAACAGACTACCTGGAAATTCCTTCTATCTTCAATCAAACTGCTGAACTGTGGTGCTAAAACCTAAATGGCTATGCATTGGATTGTAATCATAATAGCACTTTGAAATTCTCTGCAATAATTAGAAAAGTTTATCTCAGAACCCATTTCCTATGGTCGCTATTACTTTCTCTTTTACTTTCTTATTCGTCATCATAAGTCAAAATTAATTACTTTGTTTACTTTGTCATGTATGTGATTGAATAAGTACTTAAAGTTAAAAGTAGATTAGTGGGAGCAGATGTATTTATTTTATTAATCCTAATATTTGGTCATATTTTGTGTAAATAAAAAAAATGTTAACCTTTTAATAACTTCACCAACTTATCGCTCACTGTTTTCTGTACGTACAGTACTGTGCCTTTTTTTCTCAGCTGACAGAAGCCCAGGGATAGAGTTGCAGTAATTAATAACCGTATTTAGTGTATTAGCTGTCTCCATAGGAACATCCCTCCTTTCTAGGACTGATTTGCTGTGCTCTATGCATTTGTGTGTGATAATGATTTATCCTCTGAGACAGGAAGAGATAGACCAATTGAGAGAAGAGAGAGCCATCCACACTATAGCTCACAGAGAGGCATCAAAACTCAACAGGGATACACCACTGTGCATGACAACACTCTACAAGATTATTATTATTATTGTTAAATAGTATGTCAAAGACTCTGAGAGGGATGCTTGTGTGTGATGTAGCTCTTTGGGCTACACCACAGGAGCCAAACTTATATTCCAACATAATAATCTCATGCAAAGGAGGGGATGGAGGAAGCCCTCGTCAAATACCAGATTACTACATCCCTTAATCCCTCGATCCAAACAACAATACGAAAGGTGGACAGCAGTAGCTGTATGACCTGGCTTAAGCCCTTTTGTGTAATCTGATCATGTAATCTGACATCTGATCGAGGAATGAGAAAAAAGAAACATAGAAACATACATATTAACAATTATTGAAAGAAACAAAGAAACAAGGAAAGAAACAAAGAAAGAAAGATTTACAGGTGTGAGGTTGTGCAAGGTGGACAAAGAGTGGGAAAAAAAATACAGATTAAGATTGAAGAGATTATGACGTCATAGGATGCTACTACAAAGTGTAATACCATTTGCACAAAACTGGAAGATTTAGACACCACAATAGTGTAACATGCACACACACGCAATCTGCACCCTGTTTTTTTTTTATTTATTCCTTTTGCAAATGTAAATGCTTTTTTGTTAAAGGAATCTGTGAAAGAATTGGCACGCGTTTGGGTGTGACTTTCTTTGTCCTCTCTTCTTGTGTATTTCTGTACTAGATGTTCTTAGATGAGAAGGACCTACACATCCCCGAGGACAGCACTGACGCTACACTCTGTCCAAGTTAAAAAATAGGATCTTGCTCGCTCAGCAGGCCTGACTACACAAACACGCACACACATTAGAAATAAGTAGGACCTTTTTTTCAACCATTAGTGAGGTTGCGTTGTTGACACTGCTGAAAAGGTTTAGTCTGAATAAAAGAGTTAAAATTAAAGTAAGCTACTATATCGTAGCATAACAGGAGGTGAGTAAAGCAAATGTACAGTATTATATTTGTCCCTTGTTAGTATTACAATGCCCAGCACCACTTGATGAGCAAATATTGTACTTTCTATTCCACACCATTTATTTTAAAGCTTTGATCACTTATTACTTTGCAGATAAAGTGCATTTTTATGGATCATGCTATCCAGCAATATAAAAGTAATTAAAATTATCAACAGCTGCAACGTTAAAGGATACACACACCAATGAATCAATAATTACGATCCAATAATATTATGTCTGTGATTCTGAAAGGTGCCACATGATGAGTAAGATTACTCGGGGTACTTTAAATATATTTTAATTATATAACTTCTTGTGCACTATTAAGCTACATAAATATGCTGAAAAGTAGCTCCATAAACATACAGCATTATGAATGTTTTTCTTTATTTTTTAACCAGACATTGAATTTTGCCCATAATTAAAAAAAAAAAAAAAGGATAAAGTACTGGCAGAAGATTACCGGGATTACAGTGTAGAAATATACCTTTTACTTTAGTAAAAAGTCTACATAGTTTCATCCACTTTGCAAAACAATTACCCAACACAAAATTACACTTAAACTTTTGTGCAGCACAACTCTCCTCGCAGGGCTGCATATGAACCTGAGAATCATGCCCAATTTTATTCTAAGCCAATCGTCTATACTGATTTTTATTTCTCATTAAATTATGTAATTTCCATGTGTACTATAATGCAAGTTCTTAAATGTAATTTTACATACGTCTCCATTTTTGCTTCTCTTTTGCGTGCATTAGATAAACACAAACTGGTGTATATGCAAAGAGAAACCCGTATTATTGCTCATTAACAGAGATGTCGATTTATACTGATATTAAACTCAAAGTACACCTGTGATGAGAGAAATTTTGCTGGTGTGTAAATGACAATCCAAGCTTATCATCAGCACTTTTAATTTCTATATGTTAAGTACACTTTACTAGACCAGGCCTATATATAACTGTTTTACAAGTATCTCTACTGAAGCAAAGCATATTCTGTTGCATCCTATAAATCTAGGTCATAATTAGTTCCTTCAGCTTTTAAATCAGTGCGTTGTTGACTGTGTTACACTGGTTTAAAAGAGAATAGATTTAAAAAAAACAAAACAAAAAACCATAAAGTTTCCATCTCTGGCCTGTGCATCCCTGCAGGAGAAGGTCTAACATGCCAATCAATGATTCACGCAGTGCATGCAGAAGTTATGACGGGGCAGTTTTCAAAGAAAGCTGCAGCTATGACGTGTATTTGTTTCATTGAGGCCACAGGAGCTGTCCAGTGCTGAAAATCAATCCAAAGCCTGCAGGAATAATTGACAGCTGGGAGGAGGAGGAGGGGGAGGAGGAGGGTAGTGAGAGCCGAATACTACCCTAACCTTGAAAATGATTTGGTCCTTTAAAATCATTTCCTCTATCTGTTTGCCCTGCCCATATTTATTACAGTGGACTTATTCAGTAGCATGAGGGTTTTGCTTAAGTATTGATTATGTTTTCTGGGTAGTTAGTTAGAACAGGAAAAGAAAACTGCAGCAGAACCTACGAAAGGTGGCAGTGCCTTATAATACACTTTTAAAGAGATCTGGACTTGGCTGAGGAAAGGAAATATGCTGTGCTCAAAATTTAAATGTAATTTTCCCATTATAACAAGGTAAAAAAACAAAAAAAAACACTTCTCATGGCTAAATAATTTCCTGTGGTGAAATAAAAAAACATATGAAGATGAAGCTTTAAAGACTCACCTTTGTGTTATTGCAGGCTGAGTTAGTGGTTTCATCCTCCAAAAAGTATGAACTTGATTAGATTTGCTGACTCTGTTGCTCTCTCCTCTTTTTCTTCCTTATTTCCCTTTAATAGAAAAAAACCTTTTTCATAAACCTGCTCCAAGATTTGTATGGCACAAACTTGTACATGGCTCCATTCTGAGCTTGGTCTTGTTGCGCCATGGTAGCTGATCAGAGCCGCTCCAGCCTGGTGGTTGTGCATCTGCCCCAATCCCTGCAGGCGTGAGTGTGTGGGAGAGAGAGAGAGAGAGAGAGAGAGAGAGAGAGAGAGAGAGAGAGAGAGAGAGAGAGAGAGAGAGCTCTGATTACGATCCTATTTATATGTGCTATTGTTTTCCCCAGAGTGTGGAGATGTGGACTGTATAATTTAGACTTTAGCCTACTCAGGCAGATACAGAGACTCACATCCAAAACAAAAAAAGAAGAAGAAAAAACAAACACTAGTGAAGACTTTTGTAATCCTGTAGATGGTGTTGCTCTTAGTTGCTAATCTGACTATTGAAGAGACAATCAAAAAAGACTTGCAGCTTTACTTTGATATTTTCATAGAATTCTGACTTCACTTGGACTTTTGCCTTAGTGACTTGATGTCTTGTGCCTTGAAGTGACTGTTGTAATTTGGTGCTATATAAATAAAATTGAATTGAAATTGATTTTAATTAGATATTAATATTAAAACAATATCCAACTGTGGTCGAGGGGAATGTCGGGAGTTTTGCTGAAATTTATTCATAAAGCAAAATTTGAGTCAATTTTTTGATAAAAAGTCAGAGATCATTAAATTTAATGCAGCTGATCTTGAAGGAAATGCAAATGTGTTTACATTTTCAAATGGTTTTCATTAAGTACAGACATTAGGATTCATCCTCTGCGGACCTAAAATCCATCCATCCATCCATCCATCCATCCATCCATCCATCCATCCATCCATCCATCCATCCATCCATCCATCCATCCATCCTCTCAATTATTTGTTCAGTTCAGGATAACAGGGGGTTGGCGCTTATCTCAGCTGACATAGGGCAAAAAACAGGGAACACCATGGATAGGTCACCTGTCTATCACTGGGGTGACTTAAAGTATTTCTATAAAAATGTTTGTCACCTTTCAGTATAACTCTGGATTATACCAAGAAAAAGAAATTCTACACTGGTTGGCTGTATTAGTAATGTGCAGGAGGTGGAGTACAGAGCATAGGATGTGTTTGTGGTCTGATCTGAGAGAAACAATCTGCTTCTGAATGTGAACAAGATCAGAGAGATGGTGATTAAATTCAGAAGGAAAAAAAAACAGCTACACAGCCCATGTCTATCCAAGGACAGGATGTTGATGAGGTGGAAGAGCACAAGTATCTGTGCATCCACGTCAACAACAGGACCAAGCTGAGATCCTTCAGCACGTGTGGCAAAATGTTGGAGAGTTTCTACAGGTCAGTTGTGTGCACAGTGTACATGGCTGTTGTGTGCTGGGGCGGCAGCATCAGAGCTGGTGACACCAACAGATTGAATAAACTGATTATGAAGGTTGGCTCTGTGGTTTGCTGCAAACTGAACACATCTGAAGCTGTAGTGGAGAGAAGGTCACTGAAGAAACTGTTATCCATCACAGATAAACCTGAACACCCTCTGCACCACAGACTGGACACGCAGCACTAGCTCACACAGACTGCTATAAGAAATCTCTCATAAAACATGTACTAACTCATTTCAACATTTTAAATTTTCAACATTTAAATGTTTTGCTTTGTTCATTTTGAAATATTTTACTTTATTATTATTATTGTACAAAAAGCCAGTCTTATTTGTGTACAGGGGTTAAAGTGGGCCGGACCAAGTGCAGATGTCCGTAAGTTGTGGTCGCGGTATTTTAACATCTAGCAAGTGCTACTGAAGAGGAGCGAGTGGAAATGGAGTAACATGTTCTGGCAGGTAGTTTCAAATGCTACATTTCTATCAGCCCAACAAATATCAGCAAACACACAAACTGTTTTGTGTGTAGTTTGTCACACAGTGTGTCTGCTAGCTAAAGGTACACCTGCCGTTTTCCAGAATGAGAGATATCTTCACTCAGAGATGGAGAGAGATGTAAGAAAGAGGACAGGAGAGGAAGAAGAGAGGTTAGATTTAAAGGTAAGGAGTGCTCAGTGACATCTGATAAAGTGTAAATTTAAATCTTGCATCTAATGTCCTCATTTTTAAATCAAATATAGGATGTGAAGTTGTGTTTTTTCTCATATTGTGAAATGTCCTGCAAAACAAACTAAGGTATACTAACTTTGTGTTATGCAAAGGTTGCATGAAAATACTACAGTTTAGTGCAGGATAAACAGGTTAGTTTGCTGTACTGTAGTGAATTTACAGTAAAGCTTCTACATCTTGTTGAATTCACTTCATCCACTCAGAGCAGTAAACCTCAGAGCAGCAGCAGCACATGTCAGCTGATGACAGCCTACTGGAACTCACAATTGAAAACTGATTCTTTTCCCCACGCTGTGCCACTACAACCAGTCTTAGGGTTCCCCCACCTGCTGAATCCCACTTTTACCCCTGATTATACTCATTTTGTCTTTAGAGAAGCAGAGTCACCCTCTATTATGTATGCAACAGAAAATAGAGCTTTGTCTTTTTTTAATTCTCTTTCACTGCATGTGTCCTACATAACAGATTCAAACCAAGCACATTCATTAGAATTAGAATTTAGAATGGAATAGCATTTGTATTCTCATGTAATAATATTATTTTATTATTATTATATTAATATAGTACATGGTACAGATTGCTTTGCACAAAAATAGAAAGAAATGTCCTCCAAAGAGCTACTTTTCTTACTTTACTTTGAGTAGATTTCAATGCCTGTACTTTTTCACTTTTACTTGAGTTAAGAAGTGTGTAGAGCATTTTTAACACCCCAGTCTCTTCTGGTGTTCCTCAGGGTTCTGTTCTTAGTCCTCTCCTCTTTATCATCTACCTTCTACCACTTGGACATATCTTTAGAAAATATGGTATTGAAAATATGGTATGAGATGCAGAGCTGTGACACCCAGCTCTACATCTCATCCAAGCCAAATGCAGTCCTCCCCCCGCCATCCCTCTCTGACTGTCTCCTGGAAATAAAAACCTGGTTCTCACACAATCTTCTTAAATTAAACAATGACAAAACAGAAATTCTGCTTGCTGGCATAAAGTCCACTCTTGCCAAATCAAATCATTTTACACTCACTATCGACAACTTCACTGTCCCAATCTCTTCCCAAGTCAAGAACCTGGGTATCATCCTGGAAAGCACACTCTCCTTTGAGGCCCACATAAATAACCTTATTTGGTCTGCATATTTTCATCTACGTAACATCAACCGTCTTCGTCCATCCCTCACACCCGTCAGCACCGCTATCCTTCTTCATTCCCTGGTCATTAAAATTCCGTCAACTAAAGTTTAACTGCCAATATTGAGAATCAACAATGCCAGAAATTTGCAATTTCCTATAGTGACTGCTTTGATCTGTCAATAGATAAAAACAAAGTTTTAGTGCTACATCAAGTGATGGAATAGTGTTTCTGGGCCAGTTCAAAGTGATACAAAACTTAAAGCTGGGATCTTTGATGGACCCCAAGTCTGTGAGCTTATTAGAGACAAAGACTTTCCATCAGACCCCTTGAACTAAGAGCATGGGAATCATTTGTTCAGGTGGTACAGAAATTCTTGAGCAACCACAAAACATGAAGAACTAGTTGACGACATGCTCATATCATTCAAACGCATGGGTTGCAGAATGTCACTTAAGATTCACTTCCTTCACTCTCTTCTTGACTTCTTTCCACCCAATTTGGGTGATGTGAGCAATGAGCATGGTGAAAGGTTCCATCAAGATATCTCTGAAATGGAGACCAGGTACCACGGGTGCTATAACACAAACATGATAGGTGACTACTGCTGGCTTCTACAGCGTGAAACTTCCGTGAAGCACAAGAGCTTGTCACACTTTTAAACTGTTTAGGCAGGCTAATTGTGGACTGTATTAGTTTGAGATTCCTCATATGATTGATTTTAGTATCTGTGTCTTTTTTGGCCTTATCAGCTTTATTTGATAGTTTTCCAGTGGAGATAGATAGGAAAGCAGGGCGAAACGGGGAAAACACACAGCAAATGGCGACAGGCCAGGACTCGAACCTGCACCGGCCGCACAGCCAAGCGGCATACGCGGTCACCTGCTCATGCCCTGAGCTATCCTGGTGCCCCAGCTGTGTCTTTTTTCACCAGTTGTATGTTCATGGTGTACTTTTCTAATAAAAACATTGATGTCAAGTTTGGAAATTGTCATTTATTGGCATAGTTGCATAACTCAAGATCCTGATGTGCTAGAGAATTCTGTTTGCATATTTGGAATCAGCATACCCAAATTAGTAAAAATCAGTTGTTTTTCCTCAGGTAGCAGACAAATGCCTTCTCCAAGTCCAGAAAACACATGTAGACTGGATGGGTAAACTCCCACACTTGAATATTGCATAGACCTTACTGGGGAGGCTGAGGAGTGTGATCCCCCCATAGTTGGAGCATACCCTCTGGTCCTATTTCTTAAAGATGGGGACCACCTCCTTCCACCGCCTGACTACAGCCTCAGTTGAAGTCAGCAGCGCCCCACCTGCACTATAGAGCAGAACACCGCTTTCCCCTCCTGAGTCGCCCGACGGTTTGCGAGAATCCGTCCGAAAGTCTTTTTCCATGGCCTCACCGAACTCCTCCCACACCCGAGTTTTTGCTTCAGCCACCACCCCATTCCACTTGGTCAAAGCAAGGCTAACCAAGCCTGATAGGGCTCCTTCAGCTTGATGGCTCCCTTCCCCTCTGGTGACTACCATCTAGTTTGGGGATTACCACCATGACAGGCACCAACCATCTTGCAGCCACAGCTCTGAGCAGCAGCCTCAATAATCGAGGTGTGGAACATGGTCCATTCGGATTCAATGTCCTCAGCCTCCCTAGGAATGCTGTTGAAGTTCTGCCATAGGTGAGAGTTGAAGATCTCGTGGTCTAAGGCCTCTGCCAGGCATTCCCAGCACAACCTCATTATATGTTTAGGTGCGCCAGGTCTGTCCAGCATCCTGCCTCGCCACCTGATCCTGCTCACCACCAGGTGATGATCAGTTGACAGCTCAGCTCCCGAGTGTCCAGAACATACAACTGCAGATCTGATGATACAATTACAAAATCGATCATCGACCTGCAACTTAGGGTGTCCTGGTTCCAGGTGCACTTATGGACATCCTTATGTTCGAACATGGTGTTCATTATGGACAAATTGTGGTTTGCACAGAAGTCCAATAACAAGACACCATTCGGGTTCAGTTTGGGCAGGCCGTTCCTCCCAATCACGCCCCTCCAGGTCTCACTGTCATTGCCCACGTGAGCGTTGAAGTCTCCCAGCAGGACAATGGAGTCACCAGATCGTGCACCCTCAAGCACCCCACCCAGCGACTCCAAGAAGGGTGGGTACTCTGAACTGTCATTTGGCGCATAAGTGCAAACAACAGTCAGGACCCATTCCCCCTGCCCAAAGGCGCAGGAAAGCAACCCTCTCATTTACTGGTGAAAACTTCAACGTACAGACAGCAAGCCGAGGATATGCAAGAATACCCACCCCAGCTCGCTGCCTCTCAACAAGGGCAACTCCAGACTGGAACAGAGTCCAGCCCCTCTCCAGGAGACTGGTTCCAGAGCCCAGGCCATGCGTTGAAGTAAGCCTGACTATATCTAGCTGTATCGCTCAACTTCACACACATTATTGATTAATGGAGAAGAAAATTTGCAGATTAACTGATGAAGAACGACATGAATTTGAGCAGCACTGTTATAGCTCTCATGGAAAAAGGGATTTTCCTTTGGCAGTCAGTTTGATATTTGACTTTGTGTGTGTGTGCATGAGTGCGTGCGTGTGTGTGCACGCAAGTGTGTCTGTGTGTGTGTGTGTGTGTGTGTGTGTGTGTGTGTGTGTGTGTGTGTGTGTGTGTGTGTGTGTGTGTGTGTGTGGGATGCTGAATAAATAAAGCTACCTGTGTGCCAAAATAATCTCTTCTTCTTTAGTTTCTTATAAGCGTCTATCCCAGAAATAGACAGAATAGCCTGCTGCAGTGGCCAAAACCACTTTGTGGTAATTCTGCACAGATTGAACCATCAGCCTGCGTAAATAAATAAAGCATCAATAAATCAAAACAAGCAGTGTTGATTGCAAAGTGTCATTCATCTCCATACGGCTATGTGAAGCCAGCTTTATGTTTTTTTAATTTTATTTCAGACTCTTTGAAGTGTTATTGCCAATTAGACACAATTCTTTAGTTTCCATGGAAACCTTATTTTTCCCTTCTTTCTTCTGCATATAAATACATACACACTCTCACCACATGGTTTATTTTTAAAACTCTTTACTTTCTAGTTTCATGAGACAGCAGGTGGGTGTTATATCGCATGAGGGGGATGTTGGGTTGCATTGATATAGGACTGAGCAGTGTAGGCACTAGGGTCAGAAGTCAGGGGATTAACTAAGTGAGTGCACAGAGGGATGAAGTGGGCTGAGAATAACTCGAAGGAACAGAGTGTCCTCCCTGTAACAAGTCTGAATGAAACTAAACTTGTTACTGTTGTTTTGGCCACTAAAGGCAGCAGTTTGATGATTCATGTACACAAAGTTTTACAATCAAAAACGAGGTGGTACTTACACTTGAGAAATGCATGTGGGTCGCATCTAAAGGTGGTACAATAATACAGAAGTGACAAATCATTATCGTACACTGTGAGAAATGTCCCAGTTAAACTGCACCTAGATTAGCCAGCATTAAACTGTTATTTTACAGTAAAACCTTCCTTAATCTACCATAACAGTTTCAGTTTTACAGTAGTGTAAAAATAATTACTTAAATAATGATATGCTTTACAGTACAATGCTGTCCTTTCTGAGGTTGTTATTGTATATTATGTTATTTTAGAGTTCTAACTGTAATCTCATTTTACAGATCATTACTGTAAATAGGTATGTATGTGTCTGGATTTCTTGCCTTTCTGGAACTAAGGTGCGTTGCAATTCCCCTTCCCACCTTGGACTACACTGTTAACGTGACTGAATGGAGTAATTTATGGAGTATATTTATTTGTCCTATTGTGATGCTTTTTAATCACAAAAAATGTTTTGTTTTGGGTTTTATTTTTAATGAGTAATGTTCCACCAGTGTGGTGAGGATAATGAAACTTGCGTAAATATGTTTGCTTTTTAAATTGTAGGCTTTGATTTTGCTGTACTTTCCACTTGAACTCGTTTCATTGCAATGTTTTGCAGAGAAAACAGACTGCAGAAGCCCCGAGTCTAACCCTGAGCATTTTTGGAAAAAAAATGACTGAAAACCACAAATAATTGCATCAAATATTTTAGAATATCTGTCATAGACAAAGAAACAGTTGTGACCAATCTGTGACCCCTCGCAACGTCCTGTTGCTAGGGGAAAATGTGTATCCAGCTATTAACAACCTTCTAGTCATTGCTTTTTTCACTAGCATATAGTTTTCACGGAAGTGACAGACTTGTCTAGAAACACTCATCAGCTACTCTCCAAGCTATAGTGTAACTGTGAAAAGTGCAATAAAAACAGACTTGGAGAAGGTTTGCCCTCAAAGTAAAAGCTGCACCCTTTCAAACATGTTGGCAGCAGCGCAGAGGCACAACATTTACTTTGAAGGTGAACCTTCTCCATTTCTGGTTTGTGTCCCAAACTTTATCAAGTTGTACTACCTCTGGCCTAGTAGTTAGCGAGTACCGTATTTTCCGGACTATAGAGCGCACCATACTATAAGCCGCACCTACAAATTTTTTGGAAAAAACTGGAAACGTACATATATAAGCCGCACCGGGCTATAAGCCGCTGGTATCTCCGCCGCTCTCGGTTTTCCACAATTACTCGGCACTCAGCAGAGGGGGACAGACAACCCCAAATTTGAGTTATAACAAGTCAATTCACCATTGATTCGTTCACGCCGAGCTTACGTGCAGCGGCTCTATTTCCCTCCTGTAGTGCCAGGTCGATAGCCCTCAACTTAAAAGCGGCATCATAGGAAGTTCTTTTTGTGGTTTCCATGATGAGGGAGTTTGAAAAAAATCTCTTTTGTGCCTGCTGCTAGCACTTGTTGGCGCTTTCTTCTTTGATTTCCAACTTTGACGTCCCATGATTCATATCCTGCTAAAGAGCCCCCTGGTGGTTAAAGAAAAATCCACAGAAACGCCGCACCGGGCTATAAGCCGCATGGTTCAAAACGTGGGAAAAAAGTAGCGGCTTATAGTCCGAAAAATACGGTATTTGCAGACAAACATGAAAAACTACTGGCAACTATTCCAATCTGCCAACAACCAAAGCAATAATTAGGAGGTCCCAGTGAGAGCCGGCGACCTCCAGGAACCACTGCCAACCAGTCGGGGAATACATATTTTTCCCTAGCAACCAGTGTTTGTATTGCATCCAATATGGCAGACAACTCTCCAGTAATGTGCACATGATGTCATGTGAGAAACCACAATACTGTGTATGCAGGAAACCCAGGTTTGAGACATACATGTCACAGATTTTGAAACATCATTTTAAATACATTTTTAATTAAGTATGTTGCTTGGTTAAGCTAAGGCATTAGCAACCTCTTTGGTAGGAGCAGGCATGACAAGTTTTGAAAAATACAATTGTTAAGCTTTGTTTTCACGTTTGCCACGGCGATGCCTCCCTGCTTTCTCTTGGCAAAATAGTGGCTCATGAACAAAATATATGCATTTCTTGCAAATTCATGCTCCCATGAAAAAAGGTGACAATTTTTATCCATGAAAACACACACACACACACACACACACACACACACACACACACACACACACACACACACACACACACACACACACACACACACACACACACTCACACACACACACACACACACACACACACAAATAGATCACTTTTTCATGATAATTTTATGTTTCATGAGACTGGGCTCTGCTAGCTAAACCACAACACTGGAAACCACATCACAACAGTCTAAAGACAAAATAACTTAAATAAGCATTGCATTATTTTTAAACTGATCATTTGAACTTAATCATAAAACTCTGTATTACACTGTGAAAAATGTAAAGTAGGTTGCTGTTAATTATTTTTTCTTTAGAGGCATCAGCATTCACAATATTTAGGAATTTTCATACTGAGTGGTGCATTAAAAGACTCATTTTCTGATATTTTACAGCAGTTTGTTGCTGTATAGAAGCTGAAAACAGCCAGAGGATCCTCTTGCAACCATTCTATAAATACCAAGGACTGTGTCTAACAGAAAGCCCTGAAATTTGTGAAGGGAAGACTGTCACTGCTGCCAGCAGAGCCACCTGTGTATAGATATAGCACCAATTTAAGTGGCAGAGATATCAGTGCATTTTAGTGGCATCTTTTGCTTAAGGCAAGTTGCAAATAAAAAAGCCTTCAAAAGGAACCACACATTTTCCCACAGCAAATTTAATTGAGAAGGTCAACAATAGAAATTACCACCAAAAGCCCTAAACACCTTTTTAATAACTCTTCTCTTTAGCCCTTTTTAAGTTTGATAAGCAGTTGATAGGAGCTATTTTCTGTAGCGCCTGTTCGTCTCTGTGGTCCAGCTTGATGACTCCCCCTCAAATGCCATGAGAGCCAATTTACACAGAAGCAGGCGGCTGCCTCATTTCTCACTTTGAGAACCGATCCAGGTCAACATGTTTTTAGAAAAGCAGGCCAAGGGGGTACAGGAGGAGGGTGAGGGTGGCCAGCATTGCTTCCAGTGGATGAATACATTTTATAAAAGGAGATTTCACATACAATCTGTATACCATGTGTTGATTAATAGGGGGTTAAAAGACATTCACATTTCCCTGTTTAGTTTATTTTGTTTTCATCCAACTACAAAATAAATTTAATGAGATTAAAACAATAATAAGTACAAATGGGAAGTAGTTACATGTTTTAGATCATCGAACAATTTTTAATATTGGACAAAGAAAACCTGAGTAAATAAAAACACAATTTTTAAAGGACTATTTCATTTGTTAAGGGAAATAAGCTATCCAAACCTACCAGGCCCTGTGTGAAAAAGTAACTGCTCCCGTTGTTAAATTATGAATTAACTGTGATTTATCAGATTTTGTTTTAAGTCTGAGTTCAATTTCACTAGCCACACCCAGGTCTGATTACTGCCAGATCTGTTGAATCAAGAAATCACTTAAATAGAAACTATCTGGTACAGTAAAGTAGGCTAATAGACCTCAAAAAGCACTTCATGCCACAATCTAAAGAAACTCAAGAACAGCTGAGAAACAAAGTCACTGACATCTGTCAGTCTGAAAGGGTTACAATGTCATTTCTAAGGCTTTGGGACTCCAGTAAACCACAGTGAGAGCCATTATCCACAAATATAGAAAACTTGTAACAGTGGTGAACCTTCCAAGGAGTGGCCAGCCTACCGAAATTACTCTGAAAGCTCATTAACAACTCATCCAGGAGATCACAAAAGAACCCAGAGCAACAGCTAAAGAACTGCAGGCCTCACTTGTCTCAGTTATCATCAGTGTTCGTGTGTTACTGCTAGGGCCCTAACACATGATTCAACAATAAGAAAGAGACTGGGCAAAAATAGCATCCATGAGAAAAACCACTGCTGAACAAAAAACCCAACAAAGTCTCGTCTCATATTTGGCCAAAAAAAAAGCCATCTTGATGATCCCCAAGATTTCTGGTAAAATAGTCTGTGGACTGATGAGACAAAAGTTGAACTTTAAAGGCTAAAGAAATACTTTTTGTGCTGCAATTCATATTTGAAATGGCATGATGCTCAGATACAGTTTATTAGACAAATCCTTGCTCTATAAAATAGTGTGGTCTTGAATGAATTAATCTTTCACTGTTTTGGTGATAACTGTCTCCACAAAGTGCTATGAAAACACACAACAAGGGCCAGAACCACAAAATGTAACCCCCAGAAGTACAACCAAAGTCAGGCTAATTCAGGTTACAAATTTGAGATTCATTTTGTTTATCCCTGTGATAGTATTTAGAAAAAAGAAAATGAACTATATTGATTTGCATCTGCAAATATGTGGTTGCATGTATTGCATGTATGGTTTCAATATCCTTTCCTACCCCTTCTCCCAGGTATAAAGTACGTATGTCAATAAATATTTGTGCTACTGGGGCAGCAACAGAAACTACATGTAAACACTGACAAACAGCATGATATATATATATATATATATATATATATATATATATTTGATTTCTGGACTTCGTTTACAGCCTATATAAAGGTGAGCCTTTTGGGTCCAAACCTTTGCACTCCACCATTTCCTGACAGAAATTGATATGTTCAACTTATTAGCAAACAGCTGCACATTTTAAAATGTGCAGAACAACAGTGGCTTTCTTGTGGAGTCATGTTTCTTTAGAACTGATAAATGTAAGGCCAAGTTTCACACTACATTTTGTGCTGTTTTTGGTTTCTTGTGAACAGGGAGTTGTGTACTCTATAGCTTTATCAGTTGTTCTCACATTGCTTTTACATCACCTGTGTGACATTGTTCTTATAAAAGCACAGCTACTTTAAAAGATACTAGTTTATACAGTTTTAAATTTGAGCCTAAATTTTTTTATATAAACAGTTCATAAATATATTACGACATGTTGGAGGATGTATTATTTTTGCGTAAGTATGAATAATATATCTATGCAATTACAGTATGATAGTTATTCATTCATACATCATTTATGAATGCTTCAGATAGGAGTTTTAACTGTTCATAAATTACTTCAAATGCCTTCGAAATGGTGTTAAATTACACAGTAAATTACTGTTATAAACAATTTATAAAGTGTTTATATGCTTTTTCAAATTACAGATGGGTTTGGGGAACTGAAGTAAAAGATAATGTAGTGAAAAATGAGAAATTAAAACCTTGGAGCTGCTTCATGTGCCAGACTTGTTGCCACACAATTGTTTATAAAGATCTGACAGACACTAGCTAAGCAGATGAAGGGAGCTCATGCCAAAGATGAAGCAATACAATAAGATGGTAAATAGCACTTAAACTTATTTAAATCTAGTTGCTGAAAGACTTGATCATTCATGGTGAACAGCTGGACTGCTTTAAATAAAACATCAATTATAGATTTCTAAAATGTGTAGGATTGTTGATCTGACAGTGAAAAAGAGGGTTAAAGTTGTTGAGTTCAGAAGGTTGTTCTGATCGGGAGCACTGGTCACGATCAATACTTGCCTTGGGTCAGGGATAGGATCCATGATGAAAGCAATTTTTGCCCTCTGTGCTGAGGTAATTAACGATGGTATTTAATTAATGATGTATGATTGGTTCTGTTATAACAGACTCTGTTGGAGAGGCCCGTTTCTTTGTTTGTTTGTTATTTATTTATTTATTATTGTTTACATGTGTTTTCTGTTCCGATGGAGAGAGTGATGCAGAGCAAGAGAATCGATCACACGTGATGACATTTGTAACTGTGACGTAAAAGCCACAATACTAAAAGCTGAGCACATGGCATGTGCCTCTACCTCCAAAAGGGGGGCAGAATGATCGAAATATCTCGTGGAGAAAAAGAGCTTTTTGGCAACTAAAGTAAAATTTCTATGAGAACTTTTCACAGGTATGAAGTATTAGGTTGAAGTGAACAGTAAGCAGTTCTTGATCTGCTGTTAAAAGATATGCTCCCAACATGCAAAGAGTTGAAATGAACCGACCTTTAGATTGCATTTTAAATAGCTGATTTAATTGTTTATTTGAAATATGAAGTACCAGGAAATCACAACTAGCCCCAACTGTGTTGTAGCGCGTGAATATCTGTTGCTTGGTGTGGGGACGGCAGATCACAGCAGCTGGGAAAAAAATAAAAACAATAAAGTTGCTCCATAGAACTGTAAATGTGTCCAAAATCACTTCCTATTTACTGTATAGTGTGCTGTTTGAGTTCACACTTAATCACGCTACAGTGATGGGCTTCAGATCGTTCAGTCACACTCGCTAATGATCAATGAGCCAATTCAGACCTTAGTTTCTAGGTGTGTTTTTGAGTCACCTTGACTCATTTTTTTTTTAAGGAAAAACAGAAAAATTGGAGCGCTGTTAATATACATTTCAAAAAAATCAACAGGACAATCAGAGAGCACATCCCTCTCCAATGCCAAGGATGCTTGCTTCAAATGGGACTGATAACATTTGAGTGCCAAGGACCATCCTTGCAATTGTAAAGTAAAAGTAATCCAGATCCACACTTTTCTCCTGCTACACCTGTCCTCAAAGTTTGACTAAATTCAGCCTGCTAGTTTATTCCATAATCTTGCCAAAAACAAATAGACAAATAAAAAAAAAAGAAATAGCAACAGAAAACCTGGGCTACCTCAGCTCTCACCATGGGGGAGGAATAAAATGTCCTTTAATCCATTCATTAAAATGTTTACCTTGGTGTTTTAACTTGTGTGAGTTGAACTTTTCCAACTGCATTTCCATGGATACTGGTTCTACTCTCTCATTACAGCAACTGCTGCCAGAGCAGCTGAATGTAGCTACAGTATGCATGTGACACACAGCAAAGACAAAAATATCTCTCTTTAATTGTCATTTTACTTGCCAAAAATGTTTAATTATACTTCGTCTTGGGAGTTCATTTGATACCGCTGCTTGACAAAATGTAGGCTTACGAAACTGTAATTAATCATCACAAACTGCGAACATGTTCTAAAACGAGACACAGGCGCGCGCGCGCAGACATGCACACATGCACAATCATGAGAAGGAAAGTGGGCATGAGCACTTCATTCTTAACTGTCATTTTATAACAAGAGGCAGAATAAAGTGCATTTATAAATACACAGAACCTCTGCGGATGCTTGATGAGCGGAGTGGGGATCGACAAGCAGATGGTCCATGGCCATTTCTCTCGCGTGTGTAAGCGTGTGTGCCCTGCAGGCACTGGAGGGAGTAAAAAAAAAAAAACAGTAGATAGTGATTGTGTGCATTTAATGTTCATGCTCAGTTTGCCTGTTGAGAACAGAGGCCTCTTTCTCGTGGCTTGCTCAAACACAATAATCCCAGAAGAAAGTAGACTCTGCATTCCCGATGGGAATTAACTAATGATGCCAAGAGCTCCCAGAGACTTGCTCACTTGTAAGAATTTAGCTGTTAGCTGTGCTGCTGAATTTGAGTTGAATTAGCTGAGTTTATGTTCTGTTACGATGCTGTATTACCCATTCAATATCCAACTGCTTTGTTGTTTTTGACAGAATAACTAAATAGCTCTTTTTTTTCTGTAGCCCATTTTTTTTATGGTCAGGTTGTTTGAATTCTCCTCATGAAATCAGCTAATATACAGTATACTAGATACACCTTGCTAGTAGGGTTGGGCACATTTTTGCCTTCAGGACTGTCTTGATTCTTCATTGCATAAATTTAACAAGGTGCTGGAAACATTTTTCAGAGAATTCAATCCATATTGACATGATAGCTGATGATGATATTGTCAGCAGCACATCTTTGATGCAAAAATACCCCACATCATTACACCAGCAACAGGAACCTGAACCACTGATGAGTCCATGCGTTTATGTTATTTACACTGAAGTCTAACTCTAACATCTGAATATCATAGCAGAAACTGAGACTCCTCAGACTAGGCAAGGTTTTTCCAGTCTATCTAATCTATTGTGCTATTCTAGTGAGCAAATGTGAATTATAGTCTCAGTTTCCTGATTTTAGCTGACAAGATTGGTGCCTGGTGAGGTCTTCTGCTGCTGTCAAGGTATTGTAGAGTCAGAGATGCCCTTCTGCATACCTTGTAACAGTATTTGAATAACTGTTGCCTTCCTATCAGTTCAAAGGAAACCATTCTCCTCTGACCTTTGGCATCAACAAGACATTTTCACCCAGAGAACTGCCACTCACTGGACATTTTCTCTTTTTCAGACCATTCTCTGTAAACACTATAGATGGTTGTGTGGGAAAATCTCAGTAGATCTGCAGTTTCTGAAATACTGAGACCAACTCGTCTGGTACCAACAACCATGCCAAGTTTCTATATTGTGATTATCCTGGAAACAAGCCAATATTAAAAACAAAAAGGACTTGTGTTTATTTACAGCCCCTCATATTGTGTAGGTGCGGGAAAACTCCTCACTGAAATTTGCTGAACTGTCTTATAGACCTGATGGTATAAATATGAACAGACTGCATGTAAAAAAAAAAAAAAAGAAAAAAAAAAAGACAAATCTGGAAATCTTTTTGTCGAATTGCCAGGTTTTAAAAAAAAAAGGCACTACAGTATAAAATTGTCAGTCAGTTTATCTTACTTTAATATAAAGTTCAAATCAAAAATGCAACCAAAAAACAAACCAACCCTTCCGAACCAAAAGTTATTGCAGTGTGCAGGATTGTTGGTATTCCAGTTTGGTTAGTTATTTCCCACTGTTGCCTGTCTTTGTGTTAAGCTAAACTATTAAGCTGCTTGCTGCAACGTCAGAGGTTTCCACACCCAACCCCTGGCTAAAAGAACAATAAATGCATTTCCAAAAACATTGTTATGCCAAGTTTACAGTGTTTAGTGTTTGTGGTTAATACATGTTATTGCTGAGTGTTAAATGAGAAGAAGACCCATGACATATCTTCTTATATGTCCACAACTTAATTTTGTCTGTTTTTCCCAACTGACAGTATCAGTTGTTGTGTATATCATGTCACCTTCATTGTACCCTCTGCCCAATTACCTCTTTCCTTTGAGACAGCAGGGTCATAGTAACCATCTGTGCAGCAGCAC
The DNA here is from genome assembly GCF_007364275.1 of Archocentrus centrarchus. Lineage (NCBI taxonomy): Eukaryota > Metazoa > Chordata > Actinopteri > Cichliformes > Cichlidae > Archocentrus > Archocentrus centrarchus. The sequence goes on along the minus strand of NC_044346.1, from coordinate 23,535,591 downwards.
ATCACCAGCCACAGACATCTGTTAAGAGGGGTTAGTGCTCAATTTCACTTTCTAAAAATGGTGATATCCGATAGGACACATTCGCCATATTGGGCCCATGTGGGAACCAATGAAAGTTTGTTTTCTGACAAAAGACCCCAGCCTTTAACTCCTCCATAGTAACACGGGACCATTTCCATGTTGGTGTCAAGCAATAATGGTTTTACTCGAGGATCTTCTCTTGGATATAACCTCCACAAGTTACTGGAGTTACTAAGGTAGACAGTTTATTTACTTTTGCATTAAATATTTGCATGCCATTAAAATAAGTAGGGGGATTCCCTTTATAAGGTGTTGCAGGAGTAGAGGCATGTGTTTTACTTTAAGTCATTGTTAGATATATAACACTGTGAGTGCTATGACTCATTAAGATCAATTTATAGCAAGAGAGCAGTTATTTTTTAACAACTATGCTTTAGCTTATATGCAATTCAAATATAGAAACCTTGAGAATTAACGTTTAATCTCTTAGAGTCTGCTTAATTAATGCTAATAAATATTCAACTGTTTTGATTGTTTTTATGCTAGTGAGCCTCCTGGGAAATAACACCACACCAGGCCCACTGAAATCAGTCAATCAAATGTTGTTCAAGTGTTGATGTTTCTGAGAATGCGCAGCCTAAGCTTCGGAGGACAGGACGGAACCATGTCGCCCCCTGCTGAAGACTATTATTGCTGCCAGTTCCAACCCAACACCTTTGACCCCTCCCGCTGCAGCTCCTGCCTGCGGCCGGATCATATGCACATTGGCAGCACTCCTGCAGCAGCAGCTGCACTACAGGATGCTCCTCGGGAGTTGGTATGTAGCTACATTAATGATCTGCTGTGCAGCCACCTGGACCTGCACAAAGTTTTTAGATTAAAGATAAGCCAGAGCATCTTTCAGCTGATCATATAACTGATCACAAGGCCCACCCTCTTACAAACTTTAACACCAAGTATTTAAGCACAGCAGAGGGTAGGAGTAATATTTAAGGGGTTTCTGTAATTCACAAAAACTAACACAGCTTATATTTACTGCAAAAGTTAACACCATTTTTGTAACATTGGCATTTTCTTAGCTTATCCACCTAGGAGCAGGAGAGGAATTTGAGCCTATCCGAGAAGTCAGCCACTATCAGTCTGGTAAACCTTTGTTTTAGTAGGGAAGCATCCATACATCTGCAGCATGTCTTTGATAAGCAGAGCTTTCTTGTGACTTGATTTGTGTAGCCTAGAATAAACCAAAATGTTGGACACTGTCTCAGTATGTTTGGCGGGAGGAGAAAAGATAAAATATACTATGCAGTCCCACATAAAGTAGGACACATGGTCCCCTTAATCCCAGTCGACAGTGTGTGAGAGGTGAGGTACACCCTGGACTGGTCACTAGTCCATCTTAGAGCTAACACAGAAAAGTCTTAATGCTGTTTCCAAATATATGAGACATTTATATCCTGTTGGTATTTCTGCAGAGACCTTGAATATTTGTTTGATTTTTATGACTCTATGCCAGGGTACAATTTTATTTTGTGCACATTTAAGAGTATGTGTTCACAGGATGCAATAAATCATGAACTTGGGGCGCCTGGGTGGCTCAGTGGAAGAGTGGGTGACCATGTACGCTATGAGGCAAAGAGCAGTCAGGACAGGTTTGAGTCCTGACATATCATGCTTTGTTACGTGTCTCCTCCCACCTTCCTGTCTCTCTACACTGTCAAATAAAGCTGCTATGGCCAAAAAAAACATGAACTTGTTCATTTTTGCCCCCTCTGTTGGATCTTAGGAGAGAGCCTAATGCTTTCAGACTTAGATCCCATTCTCATGAACACAATACGTCTTGAACACCTTTAGGGAATTTCTTCATAATTTGGCACAAGGTTCACTTGGACTGAAAGATGAACTGGTTAGATTTTGGTGGCCACAGGTCAAAATCACTGTTCACATTCTCATGGAATATCTGGAAGGAATTTAATTACATCTGCCGGAAACCTTCATATGAACTCAAGAATGAATGAAATAAGAATCTAATGGTCAAAGGACCAAACAACACAAGTGTTTGGTCCTAACTGAAGAAAGCATATGCTAATTGTGCTAAAAGGTTCAGGGAGACCTGCTATGATGTGTGGTTGGAGACGGCCATGCTGACAAAAAGACAGGAGGCCGAATTGGAGGTGGCAGAGTTGAAGATCCTAAGATTTTCGCTGGGAATGACTAGGATGGACAGGAATAGGAATGGGTGTATCAGCAAGAGAATTTAAATGGTCTGGAGACAAAGTTAAAGACTTTGGATGTGCAGATTAGGGATAGTGAATATATTAGACAAAGGATGCTGAAGATGGAGTTGCCAGGCAGAAGGAAACGAGGAAGACCTCAGAGACAATTCATGGATGTTGTGAAGGAGGACATGCAGAGCGTTGGGTTGACAGAAGAGGATACTAGCGATAGAGTGAGATGGAGGCAGATGATCTGCTATGGTGACCCCTGAAGGGGGGGTGATAAAAAGTTTGAACAATTTATCCACAAATTGGATAAATAATCAAGCAATGACATCTTATATCCAGAAGGTGAAAGATCAAATCTGGATTAACATGGATGTAATTGGCAGCTTGACTGATTAGCAGAGGCATAACGCCATATCCTCATGGTCTCTGGCTGGAAGCCTTCATTGGGGCGATGAAATTGGCACATCCTTTGGCTTCTTTTGTGATTTATGCCGTTCAGAGCACAAAAAAACAACTCCTAAGCTCTAACTAATTTGTGGTTTGTTTTCTAGGGAATCATTCCCATATACCCCATTTATAATTCACATAATGGGTACAAAACAAGGGCCAAAATCCCACAGTTCTACATATTTTCACCAAGGCTTTACATGTATTCAAGGTTCAGGTTAACCACAAAATTACCCACATTCTAAGATTCTCTGCAGCATGAGATTCGACCAGTTACCGCTTATTCAACATTTTTATAGACATTTAAAATAAAATAAAATGACATTTTACAGTGAGGAGATGATGTCAGCCTATAAAACAATCGCCAAATGAAACTACTGTGTAGGTGGGAGAAGGTTGGTGGCATTTGATTCTGTATCATTAATTAATGAAAGCTCATTACCATCCTTGGGGAATGGGTTGTAATCTGATATGCCCATATGACACATGCAGGCACATATCCTCATGCAACACTGGCTCACTTAACTTATTATTCAGTGAAATATCACTAGGAAACTTATGTATGGTACTAATGTAGATTTTATTCTCATATGAAAACAGAAAACAAAACAAAACAAAAAAAACACTTACATTCTCTGATCCGGGATCAGATCGAGTGTTCAGGAGCTAAAATGAGACAAACTTTTGTGTTAGTGAGAAGTTGAAGTGAAATAGAGATCAAGATCAAACTGAGAAAGACACTGAGTGGGTGGTTCTGGTAATGCAAAAGCACTGGAGCAATGAAATAATGATGAGCATGACCAGAGACTAGCTTGAGTTACGTCCTGTGCAGGCTAAATGTATTGGCTTGGCTGGAAAGAAAGGAGAAGAAAAGATATAAGGGGGATAGCTACACAGCTTGGACAGAAGATTTGACTGACGGTTGGTGAGCAGTTCCAGTAAGTGAAATATCTGTTAATGTTCAGACTTGGGATGTTAGTTGGTTTTTTATTTTGTGTAAAAGTTAAGTTCATTGATACTGTGACTTGTTTGTTTTTGACTGTTAGTGGATAGAAGACACATGCCATCATATAGGTGCTGTGTAATACTTTTAGCTGGGTCATAATGAGGTGCAAGTGCTGGTTGGTGTATTATCATGAATCTGGATTAATGTGAAACTTGGACTTTGATATCAGGAAGAAGAAGTCAGACTGACAATTTTGACTCCCATAAATTTGTTACATTTTGCCATTTTTGGATTTAAATTGCTTGAATTATCCCAGTTAGGAATGCTGAGATATGCCATTATTGTCAGTGCCTATATTATTAAAAAATGCAGACAATGTGTTAATAATACACATATGATAGACCTAATACTGCAAATTAATGTTTAATTTCCTTGTTTTATAAATTTTTATTTTTGCAGCTACAGTTATGGTTAAAGATTTTTCTCTCCATCTACAATTGTACTTTGAATTTAAATCATTTGTCAGAAAAGAGACAAAAACATCTTGAATGATAACATTTTTCTTTTTTAAACTATATCATTAGCAGCCCAATTCACATTCTTAGGTTGTATTTCTGTTCCCTACAAACTAGGATACAGATGATGACGATCCGCACGTCCTGTCTGAGGTGAACACAAGTGCCAGTAGTGATGATGTCAGCGGTGGTTGGACCTACGAGTGGAGTCTAGTGCACAGTCTGAGTCCTGAGTGGGAACTTAATATCTGTGATACTGACATACAATCCAGGTGACCGTATCCAGTATCTTTAAGAAACACTTTTTACCAAGAACCTGCCTATACTGTATACACTGGGTTAGTGAACAAGTATCAAGCCTAGCTCAGTGATATCTATTAGCTTATCAAGCATAACAGTTCATTATACAGAACAGTTACTTATCTGTAGATAAATAACTGTAGATATGACTTACCTTTTAAACAGGAAAAAAATGCATCAGTACTCTGCTTTTTGACTCATTTCCTAACCGTAGTGATGTGCAAAGCATTTCTTTTCAGTGTCCCAAATATCTGAAATTGGTTCATTAAAAACAAAAATTCCCCAAATTGTTCACAGTGGCGACTGTGTAGCCCCACTCACTGAAATGAAACACAAGCAAATCACTCCTGATCCCCAGATTCTAGAGCTGGAAGGGCTGTTACTTTAAAAAAAAAAAAGTTTCCTTGCTGAATATCAGAGATGATTGCTGTATTTTTCTATTATAATGGATTTCAGAGGTTGACCCGCTATTTGGCTTTCTGTATTTGAGGAAAAAGTTTAGTCTCAGTGGAGCCTTCAGGACTAACGCGACCTGGTTGTCTACTAATGGTGCTGGGTGTTGCAGCTCCACAAGGATAACCTGTCTGCGTGTTGATAGAGCAGATGCAATAAGCATCCTTGCCTGGGGATTTAGCATAGAAAGAGGTGCATAATCAACATAACAAAATGTAATTATTACATTAGGATTTCATATATTTTTCATCTGCATATCATTAAGAGTTAGTTCAAGGACACAAACCTGGTCTTGTGATATTTCCATAGTAACTAGCACTCAAGGTTTATGTTCACAGGGTAGTGAGCGAATGACTGAATGTTCACAGTCCTCTCGCAGTGTAATGATCTCAGAGAGTCTCTGACTATAACTCAGGGTTTATATTCGGCGCACTTTCCTCTAATCACAGCTGCAGCAGCACCGGTGAGTCTCTACACACTCTTCTAGCAATTTATGTTTATCAAGGAAGTCTGTTAAAACTTCAATGTGTGTGTTTGTGTGTGCGTGAATTTGTGTTATCACATGAGGAATTAGGTCACTGACTATCCTGAGCTCAACTGTACCAAACTAGTCCTTTAAGACTTCACTAATCAAACACTGTTCCCATAGCAGTAGATCCGATGATTGTTTTTAATGCAAAAGCCGTCTCACCTGGATTTGTTTTCAAGGAAGTAAAATATTCCTTCAGACTAATCTAGATTTCCAACCGCAGACTAAAAACCAGCAAAGACTTTACAAATTAGTCTACTGATGTATGAAAAAGCAGTGATGTTTAGATATTTTTTAATATATTTTTTTGTACAACTGACAACCACTCCACTCCAGTCCTGTAGATGGTCCAGTCCCATATGATGACTATTTGCTCACTCTGAATAGTTCAGCCCTGTAAGCCTCACCCCCCAAGAGTTCCTCTACTTTTAAATATGAGCCCTATGAGCAAGGACTATTTTACTGATTAAAATAATTTTCCCTCCTGAGCATAATTTTAACCTCGAGTTCCTTTGAAAGATTAAGATGAATTTCCTTCTTTGTTTTATTATAAAGGTCTAATGAAAGAAAAAAAAATGATTGAACTCTTATGATGGCAGCACAGCAAACACGTGCAGACATTCTTAAAGCACCTTTTCATTAACCTGAACAAATGCTTTAAATGCATCCAATTATATGTGCATGAAAAGGCCTCAGACTTGTGTGCTCATTGACTGACTGTCTACTACTTCTTCCAGCTCTCCGAATCAGTTGGACTCCTCAGAGAGGGGCAGATCCCCCAGCTTGGAGCGGCACTGTGTGGCTCAAAGAGAAATGACACGACTGGACTCCTCTCCCCAACAAGGCACTGAAAGCTCCTGGATGGATGAGAGGAGGGGCAGAAACAGGTCCCGCCAGGCATCAGGTCAGTTACAGGCATACGGTATCCTTCCTGAAGACAAAGCTGATCACCTTCATCTTTATCCCAGATGCAGCTAAGCTTAATTATGATCTTTTACACAAAAACCATCCTCTCTTACAGGCCTACAAGTCAATAATCACAAACTTGTCTGAGTTTCAGAGTCCAGAGGAGATAGGGGAGAAGAGAATGGCTACTTCTGTCCCAACAGAAGAGCTGATAATGAGCAGCTGATGGAGGAGGTCAACAAACATCAGGTTCGTTACTACGAGAGGGGGCATCCCCTCCCAAGCAACTATGTTCCCGAGGCCAAAGCCTGTGTCCCCTACAGGAATGTCAACCTAGGAGTGCCCTCCCAGAGAAGAAATCAGGAAACGTATATGCAGGAAACTTGGAGAAGTGAATCTCCACAGAGGTACACCTACCACTCAAACTTTAGACGAGCTGATTCACAGAGAAATTCTCCAGTACGTCACAGCTCTGTGAGTCCAGAACGCTACAGGCTTGCTGAATCGCCTGTGGGACCTCAGAGAAGGAGTTCCCTCTGTAGGAGTCAGACTCAGTCTCATGCTTCATCTCAAAGTTCCCCACGGCTTCCATCATATGGTCCTTCTTGCCATACATCAGGCAGGTCCAGTCCATCCCGCAGGAAGGGGTCCACCACCTCTCGCACCACTTCACCCTCTAGGACCACGCCTTCTCACAGGTGTGCAGGCTCTTTACTTTCGCAGAATGGTGACTATAATGCTAAGAAGGCATATAGCCAAGCATCAGGGACTCCATCACAGACTTCACACAGGCACAGTTTGGACTCTGAGAAACTGTACAAAAATCTTGAGTCTATCTCCCGCCGTGGCTCATCAGCTCTTCAGCAACATTCATATGAACTATCTCAAACATCCCCACAAACCAGAACAGCTGTCAGCAGCTTGGCCAACACTCAGACTCGCAACAGTCGTGAAGTGTCACCATCCAGGAATGGCTACAGTACCAGCCACACCCCACAGAGGGAACCCTGCTCCAGAGACAGCAGGCCGAGCCCACAAAACTCATGGCAGGGGTCTGCACACTCTTTACTCAGCACCCCAGCCTCGCCTGGATCCTCTTCATTGAGGCAGGGCATGGGCTCTCAGGTCCTCTCAGGTGGATCGCTGTCTCAAGCTGCAATCACAAGAACAGATGAGGTCGATGTAGGGAAAAACAGAGATGACCGAAGCAGAAGCTCCATCAGACGAGGCATGGATGCCCTGCTGATCTCTGAACCTAAAAAGGCTCCAGTAGAAGTTGAGGAGGTAAATAAAGATGTTTCAGTTTGCAGCGATGTGAGCAGGGATTTGGCTAATGACTCATTAATTATAAGTTTTTAGCCAATGAACATACTCTGGATAATGCCCCTTTCTGACACTTAGAATGACTAAAATTTGCAAAAATGGACTTAATGTTTCATTCTCTTTGACCCAAACTAGCAACTGACACAATAAACTTATCAGGAAGTCTTTACAGAGGTCAAGTACAAGGTCCGTTATGCCATATATTTCTATGTGGCTGGAAGGCTTTTTTGCGACCACACATTTCGCCCCCTCGTGGCGATTAAAAGAATACAGCCTTAAGGCACTGCTGCATTAGCTTCACTTTTCAGAACTAGAAGCTGCATACATCTTTTATACTGCCTATTTGTTGAACATAGACAACATAAAAATCAGCATTGCCACTGTAAACATGTTGTAAACATGCCAAATCTTTCTAAATCTGAGGTGGGGATGACCATAGATGATTACATAGTGCTGGCTGATATTCCCAAGATTCAAGTGGAGTCAGAGGAAGAATTTCCAGGGCTGAGGCTAAGGAACCAGAGTCCCAGCCCTTGCAGAGACCAGAGACTCAGGACACACAGGTTGGTGGTATGGCATTGTATCAATGCTGGCCTTACGCTTCTGGCCCCTGTTTAAAGAAGTAATTGGGCCCTACATAAATGCCTAGACAGAAATCAAAATGTGGTTGGACACACACACACACACACACACACACACAAAAAAATCAGCCCATCCAAACAGACTGGTTTTGAAAATGGTTTTGAAATGCACAGGGTAGTCAAAATATGCCATTGTAACTATATTTACCTAAGTTTTCTTACCACAGTTTAAGCCTTATACACCTTCAGTTGTAATGTTACAGCCACCAAGACCAGCAATTACAGCACTTTATAGACTTGCCCAACTCAGTCTCCATTAAAAGGAACTTGTGGATGGAAATCCTTTGTAGTCAGTGACTGCCTAAAGTCACAAATGCTGCATTTGCTACTTTGAGATGCTCTGCCACATCTTTAATGAAGTCACCTTCAGTTGCTGTTTGTTGTTGGTGCTCTCTGCCTTCACTTTTATCTCAAGTAACTGAAAATGGGCTCTGATGAGATCAGCTGACTGACTTGGCCATTGAATAATATCCCTTTCTTTCTTTCTTTCTTTCTTTCTTTCTTTCTTTCTTTCTTTCTTTCTTTCTTTCTTTCTTTCTTTCTTTCTTTCTTTGCCTTGAGAAACATCAGAGAGTATAGTCCTGTACACTTCACAATTTATCCTACTACTTCTATCAGCAGTCACATCATCAATAAACAGTAGTGACCCATTCCATTGGCAGTCTGTGAAAATGGTATAAAAATGGTTGTAATTCACAGTTAATGTAATATTTTTGTTCAACCCATTGAAGTAAAGCTAAAAGTCCACAGCAATGCACTAAAATCTACTGTAGTAGTGTACAGAGGCAAAATTACAATCCTAAGGTACATACATCTTTGTATCGCTTCAAACCTTTGAAAATGTGCTTTGAGATGACTAGGGGTCATTTATGGCCTAAGAAAATAAACGTGCTCCTGAGCCTTTTGCAGAGATCTATAAAAAGTTCACAAATGTGTTTCCTCTTTTCATTTCCTCTACACTTTAACTGGAAGGTATCAAGACGAAATAGGCATCTACAGTTCAAGGCTGGAGTCAGATCAGAGGGGGAGAGGCAGAGAGAGAGGGCGAGACAGACGGGAGAAATGTCGAGACTTTGAGAATGGACAGCCATCTCGAAGACAATCAGCAGCATCTCTTCAAACGCAGGTAAGATGCAGTCACCGCAGGCATGTTTACCACAAACAAGTGTGCTGAAAAAGCCAAGAAAGTCCTGTCTGTTTAATCCATCAAAGACCTCAGATAGCCAAAGAGGAAAACACAGATCCTCCAAGGTGAAGGAGCGAGCTCCTCCTGAACGTCTGCAGACACAGGTGAGTGCTGTCTCATGCCATCTGTATATATCACATGAGCATTTGGAGGAAAATGGGTCATTCATGCATTCATTGTAAGACAGATATAAGATGTTTATTTCAGCCTCTTGCACAGACTCACACTTGCAGGAAAAATCCTTTAGCTAGCACTGTGTTTTAGGGCAGCGTGTTCATTTGATTTATCATCTTTATTATTAGACTCCAGGTTAGTTTCAGTTAACATTTCCTGCACTTGCAGTGTTGCATTGTCACGACTAAAACAGCTGAGTCAGTGTGCACTGATGGATGACCACAAAATGAAACACTGAAAAATGTTGCTGTTTCAATGTCGAAAACTTTTTTAGAAGTTCACACAGCATTTCAATATGTGAACACAGCTGTGTGTGTGTGTGAGATCGCTTTTGTGACTTCCTTTTTACATGTCACGCATTTATTCCAACTTGATTCCTCTATTTTTCCTTTTCTACAATACATATCACGATCATGACGGATCGCAATGTCATACACGGTGAGTGTTTTTCAGTTGGCACTATTATTCTAATAATGTCTCGTCAGTTCCCCTTTCCCATTCATTCCCCCACTGTTTTGACGGTTTGATGGTTCACAGAAACTACACATCTTCCTCTTTGAATGTTTCTGTTCGGTGGTATAGTTGTCTTTGCCTGCACCTCTCTGCACGCTTCAGAATTACAGACACACATTAGTTATCTCGTGAACGCATTTGTCTGTTTCAGACAGTTTCCGTTTCCTCTAGTTTCACAATGAAGTGTGAGACACAAACCACAAACAGGGCTGTTTGATACTGTTTTGCTCTCAACACTTTAATTGCAGATGTTGTTACTTGAAGGGGTGGATGTCCAAGCTCGATGAACATGGCAAGGTAAATGCATCATTTTGAAAATCTTATGTTTTATGTTAGGGTGCTGCTTCTAGTTGTAACCACATCCTCATAAAGCCTGCCAGACAGGCACAGAACACCAAGAACATGGCTTATCATCAAGAAACATCTTTAAGAGTCTGCCTACTGTAGAAATGAATGAGTTTGATATTCATGACAGCAATTAATTTATCATTGTCCATGTTTACCACAGTGGAGGAAACACTGGTTTGTTCTCGGTGACACCTCTCTGAAGTATTACCGGGACTCAGAAGCTGAGGAGGTATGAGCTGATGTGTGACATTAAAGCCATTTCTGGTGTACTGTTTTCACACAGAGGAAATAAATGGCTTTAGGAAGGTTTTTTTGCCACTTAAAGACCAGTTGGGGGAGGTTATGACCTTATTTGACTCTACTAAACTTAAGCTGCTCTTGTCGTGCTGCAGTCAGATGATCTGGATGGAGAGATCGACCTGACATCCTGCATGAATGTGTCAGACTGTGATGTAGAAAAGAACTACGGACTCCAAATACAAGTATGTATTTACAGCAGTTTTGCTTTGTTCATGGTGTTGATCAGTACACCACCACACTGTCAGTCAATTAGTCAGAAACTCCCAGTTTCACAGCCAGACAATTAGATGTTTGGCTGCTTCCTGTTTAACTTGTGTGTGTGTGGTTGTGTCTTTTATTCACCCCCAGACAAAAGGAGCAGTGTTCATTCTCTCTGCTGTGACGTCCAGAATTCGGAGGAACTGGTTGAAATTACTAAAGCAGGCAATCCAGCACAACACACAGTGAGTCTGATGTTATGGTGGGAGACAGTGGGGCAGGAAGTGTTCAGATCCTTTACTCAGAAGTTAAGGAAGAAAAGAAAAACTCATTGCAAACACATGCAGACAATATATGATTGGGTGGTCTGCCTGCAACAAGTCCCATCTATCTCATCTTTCTTTGAATGTGTAACTCTACTCTCCTGTATTTCCCTCGTTCGGACCTCAGCCAATCAGACACCGGCAGCGAGAAAGAGAACCCCCTCTCCCGGAGACTGTCGTCATGCCAACCCCCTGCTCAGTTCACCTGCAAGGATTCGGGCTATGAACCTGCCACTTCCACCTCCACCACCACAGCTGCAAACTCCCACCAGACCAAAACCTACCACCAAGCAGCAGACAGAGATCTGGGTGCTGACTTATCTCCAGCCAGTCAGAGAGAGGAAGGGGAGGGCTGGGACCGCGAGCAGGCGAAGCGACTGGAGGAAAGGAACAAGTGGTTTGAGGAGGGGCTCCGCTTCAGTGAGATGGGCAGCAGGTGGGAGTCCATGGAGCTGAAAAAGGGAAGTGTACCTGTGCCTGTTATTGAGACTATCGACTTTGAGGTTAACAGGAAGTGGGCAGAATTTGAGACGATGTCAGTTCAGGACATGAGCGCACAGTCTCTCATAGGAGCCCAGGCTTATCAGTCAAGCACCCCACAGGCATCAGCATCTCTACTTACTCCTCAGACAGATCATTCATCACCCGAAGAGGCCAACCAGTCTGTTCCAGGTTCAAAAAACAATACATCAAACATAAAGGAGGCTCCTTCATCCATAAATGGCGCCCAGACCACTCAAATGAATATAGCTGAAGCTCTCCAAAAAGAGGTAAGAGAGAACCTAAAGTCTTTTAAATCAAAAGTGGTGTTTGGAGACACTAAAATGTTACCAGGGCAAGAAAATTATAGTAATATCCAGCAGTGATCTGCATTTTAGTCTTTTTCCTCCTTCCTTTGTACCCCATACATTCTCTGTAAATCTATCTCCCAGGCTGTTTCTCTTAGAGAACAGGTAGAGAGCATTAAAAAGGAGCGTGCAGCCATGGATATAGAGATGGAGAGCCCCTGTGGCCCTGGGGCCCCTTGTAGGGCCAGACTGGAAGCCATGGAAGTAGCACACAGGAAAGCACTGCAGGAGCTGCAGGAGAACCATGCCAAGGAGATAAGAATGTTGGAGGAGGAAAAAGACAGGATGCTACAGGAGGAGAGCCAGGCAGCTGCGAAAGGTGAGTCAGGAAGTATGAACAGCAACCCCAGTTTGAGCTAAACACAAGGGTTTGTTTCTTATTCTCTGCAGGGCGTTGATAGAACACTGTTTATTTACCTCTAAAAATGGAATTTATAAATCTTGGACAACAGTTTCTAACAACAAAAAATTTCTGATACTTCCTATATATGCATATTACAGAGTCATATCATAAGACTTGATTTCTTCATTTACATCACAATACTAGACTAGGCCAATTCCAGTTTATTGTTCTTTTGAAACTCAAAATCTTGTTTTAGGCATGAAGGACATTTGATCTATGACTGTGAGGTAGTACCCAACTATCAATCCATTATCTTGGAGGCTTAATCCAGTTAGGGAATTCTCTAAGAATTTCCTTTTACAGTTCAAACTAAATCCTAGTAAAGATTAAAGTTATGTACAAATCATTTCAGCCATCACAAGAGCTCCTAAGAATGACTTTTAAGGGTTTTTAATCAGAGGGTAGCAGAAAGACAAACCTTGGATTAAAGAGGAACAATGCAGTTTTCATCCTGGTCACGGAACACTGGACCAGTTCTTGATCCTCTTGAGGATATTCGAGTGTGTGTGGGAGTTCGATCGTGCCCCTTGGGGTATCCTGTGGGGGTGCTGTGGGAGTATGGGGTGTCAGGCCTGTTGCTGCGGGCCATTCAGTTCCTGTACGACCACAGTAAGAGCTTGGCCTGGCTTGCTGGCAATAACTCCGACTCTTTTCCTGTGGCTGTTGGACTTCGTCAGTGTTGCCCTTTTTCACTGATTCTGTTCATAATTTTTATGGACAGAATTTCTAGGCATAGCCAAGTGGCAGAAGGCTTCCACCTTAGTGGCCTCAGAATTTCATCTCTGCTTTTCGCTGATGATGCAGTCCTGTTGGATTCATCAGATGGTGGCCTCCAGCTCGCAGTGGAACCGTTTGGAGCTGAGTGTGAAGTAGCTGGCATGAAAATTAGCACCTCTAAGTCTGAGGTGATGGTCCTCAGCCGGAAAGGGGTGGAGTGCCCACTCCAGCTCAGGGATGAGTTGATGCCCCAGGTGCAAGAGTTTGAGCATCTGAGGGTCTTGTTCATGAGTGACGGGAGAAGGGAGTGGGAGATTGACAGACTGCAGCTGCAGTGATGTGGATGCTATGGTCTGTTGTGGTGAAGAGGGAGCTGAGCGTGAGAGTGAAGCTGTCCATTTACTGGTCAATCTACGTTCCTACCCTCACCTATGGTCACAATCATTGGGTAGTGACCGAAAGAACAAGATGGCAGACACAAGCGGCAGAAATAAGCCTCCTTTGAAGGGTGGCTGCCCTCTCCCTTAAAGATAGGGTGAGGAGTGCAGTCATTCGGGTGGGGCTCAGAGTACAGCCTCTACTCCTCCACATCAAAAGGAGACAGTTGAGGTGGTTCAGACATCTGATTATGGTTCCTCCTGGTCGCCTCTTGGGTGAGGTGTTCTGGGCACGTTCTACTGGGAGGGTAGGCAGACCCAGGACAAGCTGGGGAGATTATATCTCTCAGCTGGCCTGGGAATGCCGCAGTGTTCCCCCAGTTGAGCTGGAGGAGGTGGCCCCAGGACCCTGCCCCGAATAAGCGGAAGAAAATAAATAAATGGATGGATGGATGGATGGATGGTCGAAAGACAAAGTGTAGTGGTGAAGGAGCGCACTGGAAAGCGCACTACTTTATTTTTCCTCTAAGTGAAGAAACAGATTAATTAATTCATGTAAACTTCTGAGGACCTCCACTTAAGTGTATTTCATTCAAGAAAGACATTAATAGATTTGCAAAGCAATCAAATTGATATTTAAGGTGTCCATTGATTCATGACATCATCTCATACATATGAGAAATATGCTGCCCTCGCAGTGCGTTTCTGGCAGAGCTAGACAGCTAGTTAACACTTTGATACTCCAATAAACTCACAAGTCCTTGCTTGGCTTTGCACAGTTTAATTAAGAAGTGTCGCCAGTGTAAAACTGAAAAAATACAGAAACATAATCATATATTAATATACACACACTGTAATGGACTCCTCATGACACATTACTAAGCAGCTAACTATACATGTAGAACATTCCCCAACTTAACAGGCTAGCTTAACAAGAATAGCAACTATAAAATTATCCAAAATAAAACATCAGAAGACTAACAAATAGTAGAAAACATAGTCAGAACTAATGCATGAACTACTTACAGACAAATGTGTCCAAGGCACAAGCGTAAGAAAGGGCACTCTTTTGCACCATGCGCTTAGCTGCTTTCCCTGTAACCAACTGCTTTCACTGATTAGCTACAAATCTATTCCATTAAAAATAAAATAAAAGGTCCACTAGGTGGCAGCATTGTACAAATGTGGTCACATTACCACTGCTTAAATTACAATTTTTTTTATAGAAAACAGCACACTCCCCGCTTGGCATGATGTTATCATGCCACTATCAAACTAAAGAAATGTCTCTAATTAGGAAACTGAAATCTCTTCTGTTTTTGTTCAATTTTCCTCAGAAATTAGGACTACAAGTTCTGAAACTGGTCTCAGGAAAACCTTGACAGTTCCTTCCTTCACAATCTTCACCTCCACTTTGCGAATAGCCTGGTCCTTGCTTGGCAGGGTTTTAACAACCACCCCTACTGGCCATTCATTTCTGTGAGCTTGGGTGTCTTTGAGTAAGACGACATCTCCCACTTTGATATTTGGCTTTCCTTGAATCCATTTTCTACGACTTTGTAGAGTGGACAAATATTGCCCTTTCCATCTTTTCCAAAAAGTGTCTGCGAGACACTGGACCTGCTTCCACTGCTTACCATGCAGGTCAGCCATTTGGAACTTTCCAGAGGGGGCTGCAACAGGATTTGTCTTTTGTGTCAGAAGCATTGCTGGGGTGAGGACTGTAGGCATGTCTGGGTCAGTAGACACAGGAACCAGGGGTCTTGAATTCATGATTGCCATGACTTCAGCCATGAGGGTGCTCAAGACCTCATCTGTGAGGCGCATCTGGCCTGTCTGAAGCAGCATTGCATCCAAAATGCGCCTAGCGACACCTATGAGCCTTTCCCATGAACCCCCCATATGTGATGAATGTGGTGGGTTAAATACCCATGTGCATCCCTTGTTTTGGAGGTAGGTTTTTACTGCTGAATCTTGTGTGCTGATGCTCAATTCCTTACAGGCACCCACAAAGTTTGTTCCCCTGTCAGAACGAAGGAGTTTGCATGGGCCTCGGATAGCAAAAAACCTTCTCAGTGCATTAATGAAGCTGTCAGTTGACATGGACTCAATCAGCTCAATGTGTACAGCTCTGGTTGCCATACAGGTGAAGAGTACTGCCCAACGCTTGCTGTCCGCACTCCCTCCTCTTGTACGACGTGTAATGACGGTCCAGGGTCCAAACACATCAAGGCCTACATTTGTAAATGGAGGCTCGGGTGTGAGTCTGTCAACTGGCAAATCTGCCATCCTCTGTTCTTGAAATTTCCCACGCAATTTGCGACAAATAACACATTTGTGTATAATAGAGGACACGAGCCGTTTCCCACCAATAATCCAGTATCCAGCCACTCTGATTGCTCCCTCTGTTATATGGCGTCCTTGGTGAGATACTTGCTCATGATAGAATCTCACAAGCAGTGTGGCAATATGATGAGTGTGTGGAATGATCAGAGGATGTTTTTCTTCTGTTGAGAGGTCTGCACACGATATGCGACCTCCAACCCGAAGTAAACCATTATCATCTGTCACAGGATTTAGCTTTCTGAGCTGGCTTTGCTTGTTACATGGCTTTCCCTCCTTGATACACTTTAAGTCTTCTTTAAAGACATCTTGTTGCACCGCACGTATAATCACTATCTTGGCTTGTGAGAGCTCCATCAGGGTTGGCCTATCTCTGAAACATTTCCAGCCTTTGTCTTTTGTTCCTTGCTGATTTTCTTTAAAGGACGCTGCAACGTGAATCAGTTTGGCTGTAACACCACAGAGTTTTCTCCAGTTTGAGAATCGCTCAAAGCGTCGTGACCCTAATTGGGCCCCAATGGTTCTGGTGATCATGATTGTGACTTCAGGTCGGATTTCTGCATCCGTGTCAGGATTCACAAGAGAGCAAAAACAGGGTTCAGGAACCCCCTCTGCACTGTCACAAGTTATAAAACTGGGTCCTGACAGCCAGCTGCTCTGTTGCAGTTGTTCTGCTGATGTACGCCTGGTTGCATGGTCTGCAGGATTCTGGTTTGTAGGGATGTAGCACCACTGATCAGGATGGGTACATTGTCTGATGCGAGCAACCCGGTTTGCCACATAGACGTAAAATCTTCTTTTGGAGTTGTGAATATATCCAAGTACAATCCTGCTGTCAGTAAAGAACCTCACAGTATCCATTTGGATATCAAGCTCATCTCTGATCTGTTCATACAACTGTACAGCCAGCACAGCTGCACAAAGCTCAAGGCGTGGAATGGTAGGAGCTGGGCACGGGGCTAACTTGGACTTTCCCATGACGAATCCAACATGATTTTCCCCATTACAATCTCTTGCTCTCAAGTAGGCTACTGCTCCTATTGCCATTATCGAAGCATCTGAGAAAATGTACAGCTCCTTTGTCTGTGCTGAAGACAGTGAGACAGGAATATAGCATCTCTTTATGGACAGGTTTTTCAAGGCCTTCAGAGAGTCTTTCCATGTGTTCCACTCATCTTGCTTGTCTGGAGGAAGCGGAGTGTCCCAGTCAGTACTTCCACGTGAGAGTTCCCGGACTAATGCTTTTCCTTGCATTACTACTGGAGCCACAAACCCTAGAGGGTCGTACAGGCTGTTCACTGTGGACAGCACACCTCTTCGAGTAAATGGCTTCTCCTCCTGGGATACCTGAAATGTGAAGCTGTCTGTTTCCAGGTTCCAGTAGAGTCCTAGGCTACGTTGTAGAGGAAGAGGGTCCACACCAAGCTCCAAATCCTTCAAGTCTTTTGCACGATCTTCCACAGGAAAGGCTTCCATCACCTGCCCACTGTTTGATGCCACCTTGTGTAGCCTCAGATTGGATGCTGCTAGCATCTGCGTAGTTCTTGCCAGGAGATCTATTGCCTTTTCTGGTGTGGAAACTGATGTAAGGCCATCATCCATATAAAACTGCCTCTCCACAAACTGCCTTGCATCAGAACCGTATTCTTTTTCACCCTTCTCTGCAGCACGTCTCATGCAATATATGGCCACGGCAGGGGATGGAGTGTTTCCAAACACATGCACTTTCATCCTGTACTCTACCATATTTGTGTTGAGATCACTGTCCTTGTACCAGAGGTAACGAAGATAGTCTCTGTGGTCCTCTCTGACAATGAAACAATAAAACATTTGTTGCACATCTGCACTGATAGCTACAGCCTCTTTGCGAAACCGCAGAAGAACTCCCAACAAAGTATTGTTTAAATCTGGGCCCTTGAGGAGTACATCATTCAGAGACACGCCTTCACACTCAGCACTTGAATCAAATACGACTCTTATCTGCTCTGGTTTCCTTGGGTGATACACACCGAATGCTGGCAGATACCAGTGTTCTTTCTCTTCCTCCATAGGTGGTGCTAGCTCAGCTTGCTCACTGTCAAGTGTTTTCTGCATAAACTCTATGTAGTGAGTTTTCATTTCCGCCTTTCTCTCCAGTGTCTTCCTGAGTGAACGGAGACGCTTTACTGCCTGCTCCCTATTGCTTGGAAGGCGTTGTCTAGGAGTACGAAATGGTAAGGGCGCCACCCAGCTGTGCTCCTCATTCTGATAAACTTCTTTGTCCATGATGTCCAGGAAGGTCTTATCATCCACCGATAATGCTGGTTTGTCATCATCCTTAGACCTCTCAAACACTGAGCATCCAAAGCTATCTGTGTTCTGAGAACGGCCTCTCTTTTCTGCACTGTTAACAGTGGTGGGCTGATGTAAGATGTTGCCATAGTCCTCCTTTATCTGAATATTGTTTGGACATGGACTGAGGAAGGATGTGCGACCGTTATGTAGCACATTTGCTTTGTACACGTTTACTTTCTCTGGTCTGTGCACTGCACCCAGACAAGCTTCTCCCACGATGACCCAGCCCAGGTCAAGCCGCTGCGCATAAGGAGTATTGTGAGGCCCATTGATGTGCTCCCTTACCTTATGCACCCTTAGGATATCTCTTCCCAAGAGGAGAAGGATTGGAGTGTCGGGGTCCACCTCTGGAATCTTATTGGCAACTGGCCGTAGGTGTGGGTGATGCTGCACAACCTCAGGGGTCGGAATCTCCGATCGATCATCTGGCACCATGTCACATTCAATTAAAGTGGGGAGAGGAAGCTGTAGTTTTCCATCCACTGATTCAAGCACAAAGTTGTTGCCTCTTCTGCCTGAGGCCTCCACTGTTCCTGCACACGTTTTTAATGTGTATGGAAGTGGACTGGCCTTGATGTCAAAGAGCTGGAAGAATTCTGTCCTTGCAAGTGATTTGTTACTTTGCTCATCCAGCACCGCATACATCTTGATAGCTTCTCCTCTTTTCCCTGCTGGATATACTTTAACTAAACAGATCTTAGCACATGAACGAGGGCTCCCCATATCCCCGCAAACCTCTGTACACTTAGATGTGACTGAAGATGTCCTCTCTGCATGCTCCTCGTTTTCCTCCTTCTCCACCACGGTATTTCCTTTAACCACTGGAGGTGGACTAGGGTGTAGAGCTGTGATATGGCCATTACTGTTACACTCAAAACATGTGATTGCCACCTTGCAGTCTTTAGCCATATGTTGTGTTGATCCACAGCATCTAAAGCAAATACGGTGTTCTTTCAGATATGCCTTGCGTTCTTCTAATGGCTTGCTTCTAAAGCTTCTGCATTTTTTAAGCGGGTGAGGCTTTTTGTGGATTGGACACTCTCTATCTGGCTCAATCCCTTTCTTTCCAGTAGAAAGGATACCACAATCTGTGGTCTCGGAAGAGATCTCTGTCTTGCGCACACTTACGGAAGCTTTGTTACTGTATTTTGTGGCCTTTTCTGTCCTTGCAGGTATGTGACTGGTTGAAGCGGAGAAAGCAAAGCTAGGATCATTTCTAACCTTGGCCTGCTGCCGGACAAATTGTGAGAAATAAGAAAAAGGTGGGAATGCTACCCCATAGTCCTCTTTGTATTTGGATCCTTGAGTAACCCATCTCTCTTGCAGGCTGTACGGTAATTTCTCGACTATAGGGTTTACACCACGAGCAGTGTCTAAATATGCCAGACCGGGTAGGAATCCTTCTTCTTTAGCACACTCCAGTTCAAGAAGGATGTCCCCTAGTTCCCGCAGTTTGTCGTTGTCTTTATTGGTTAGCTTAGGAAAATTTTCTATCTTCTTAAGCAGCGCATTTTCTATGACTTCTGCTGTCCCATAGCATTCTTCCAGACGTTGCCACACCATGTTGAGACCTGCTGAGGGATTGAGAATGTGCACTGAACGTATTCTCCGTGCCTGTTCTGCTGACTCTGCTCCCAGCCACTTGACCAGCAAGTCTAATTCTTCCCTGGCTGAAAGATTTAAGTCCTGAGTGGCACCAACAAAAGATGCTTTCCATGACCAGTAGTGTTCGGGTCGGTCATCAAATTCCAAAAGCCCCGAAGTCACAAACTCCCTGCGCATGAGATATCGAGCAAGCTCCTGTGCACTGTGTGGCTCAGGTTCAGACCCCCTATTGGGCAAGCTAACCAGCTGAGACCTTTGACGGTAAGGGTTGGATGGAGGTGTCTTCCCTTGTTCTTTTTCCTTTGTCTCAAAGTCTTTCAAACTTGGATGTTTGTGCTTCTGGGGAGTGATTGGATTACATTTTACAGAGTCCGCTGGCATTTGTTTGGAGGATGATTCTCTGCCAAACAACTCTGAGTGCTGTTGAATATAATCGCTTGTGCGTTCAGCTGGGCTGAGAGGCTTTTCTGGAACATGTAGTTTGTAATGCTTCTCCCCGCTTTCAACTTCCTCATCTTCATAAGCTGAAGCTTCAGCCTCTGCAGCTGCCACAATCTTTTGGCTGTGGAGAATGTGGAGACTAGCTTCGAGGTCAGCTTTTTGCTTCATAACACTGGCTTCCTTCTCTGCAAATACCAGCTGAGCTCGAGCTGCCTTTGGCTTAGCACGTGCTCTGGTGGCTGAAGCTGCTGTGGACTTTGATGCTTTACTGGACTGCTGCGACGACTTAGAAGACTTCTTGGAATACTGTGATTTAGTATCATGTGTATGGGGAGGCTCCTCCTTGTCAGGTGGATCGCAGGCTTCTACATCTTGACTTACTGCATGTGGTTGCTGCTCAGTAGCCAGACTATATTCCTTAGCATAGGACTTGCCTGAGCGTAGACTCATGGTGCCTGAGTTTTCCCTTGTTGTGCTTGAGCCCGCTGCGTAAGTGTCTTTTTACTATGCTGCCCTCGCAGTGCGTTTCTGGCAGAGCTAGACAGCTAGTTAACACTTTGATACTCCAATAAACTCACAAGTCCTTGCTTGGCTTTGCACAGTTTAATTAAGAAGTGTCGCCAGTGTAAAACTGAAAAAATACAGAAACATAATCATATATTAATATACACACACTGTAATGGACTCCTCATGACACATTACTAAGCAGCTAACTATACATGTAGAACATTCCCCAACTTAACAGGCTAGCTTAACAAGAATAGCAACTATAAAATTATCCAAAATAAAACATCAGAAGACTAACAAATAGTAGAAAACATAGTCAGAACTAATGCATGAACTACTTACAGACAAATGTGTCCAAGGCACAAGCGTAAGAAAGGGCACTCTTTTGCACCATGCGCTTAGCTGCTTTCCCTGTAACCAACTGCTTTCACTGATTAGCTACAAATCTATTCCATTAAAAATAAAATAAAAGGTCCACTAGGTGGCAGCATTGTACAAATGTGGTCACATTACCACTGCTTAAATTACAATTTTTTTTATAGAAAACAGCACAAGAAATATTCAAGAGAATATCCCACGTTCATGCAGCCATGCAGTTTAATTGTATGTATTGTATAGCTGTATTGTATAGCTGATTGATGTATTCAAACTTGCCACCATAATACCAGTAGTTACATAACCACAGAAACCAGCCACAACTCAGCTGTGCACGTGTCATCAGTGGGCTCCAGTACAAAAACAAACAGCACTGTGTAGGATGAAGAAAATATATGTAAAGTATAACACTAGAGGATGGCAAGCATTACAGGTTAGATCATGCAGAGATAATATTTGTAGTTGATCTCATTAATGGTGGCATTTTGTGCCCATTGCAATAATGTCTAAGAGCAGAAATGAAATCATATAAAAGTGTAACACTAAGATATCTGGCTGCTGGAAAAATACAAACATGCACCAGTGATGACTGGTGAAGACTTTAAAATATTGTTCTTGTTTTAAAGCTGTGTAGTAAATTCATTAACTAGCTAACTAACTGTTCATCAAAGCTATGGAAGCACTGAGAGCAGCTCATAGAGAGGAACTGGAGAGAGAGTTGGAGAGGGCCAGGAAGTTGTTTGGAGGAGCAGCACATGTGGATTCACCATACCAAGGGAAGATGTAAGTGTATTATAGCCCTCTGTTATCATCTTAACAGCAGCTTCCTCTCACAAGCTGTCACCACAGGCTTAAGATGTTCTGCACTTGACCATACCCCTTGTGTGATGCATTATAATTTACTCCAGAACTCGTGCATTTGTGTGTGTCAGGCCCCAGGCGGACATTCTGCACACTGAATTAGATGTGCTGTCAGAGCGCTACTCTCAGAAGTGCCTAGAGCTGAGCCGCACTGAACAGAACAGCAAGAGTCGAGAGTCTGAGCTTGGACACAAGGAGAAGGAGCTGGAGCAGCTCAGAAGAGAGAACCAGGTTTCTGTACATGCCCTGTTAAAAACTGAATTGAATACAGTACACTATGAGCTGATAGAAAGTGAAATGATTACCTTCATGTCCTCTTTTTTTTTTAATTCTTGCAAGGTTACATAATAAGGCAACATAATACACAAGCATACAAGTTTGCAATATTTCTTCATAATCTGAGCTGAACATGTCTATTCCAGGACCTCAAGGCCAAACTGGTGGAAGAGATCAGCCGTATGCGGTATTTTATCACAGGTCAGAGGTCGGACGTGGTATCCCTTTGCAACACTGAGCGCACTGCGTCAGAATTGGAGGTATGGATTACACAGTCTTTATTGTCTGAAATGAAAAGAGATAAAACGAAAATATCTTTGCCCCCTAAAACCAGCTTTATTTACTGCACGCGGAAATATTAAAGGACAAATGTTGAGGTCACGGTCATCATTGGGAACCTCACAGCGACATCTGATGCATGCGCTGTGTGATTTTGTTTTGTCTTATATCCTCACTAATGACCCCCTGCAGCAACACTGTCACCTGTTTCTTGGCCTCATTTGTGTTAAGCATTCTGCTGCATTCTGGTGCAGCACATACTGCCACCTATAGGCTGAAATAAAGTATATCATCCTGCAGATCTCTGGGGAATCAACCAGTGGTGACTTTGCACACATCTATGATGTGTTTAGAGCCATTTCATTTTCTTTGGTTCCTGCCAGTCAAATGTTTTTGTATTTATCACACTGTAAACTGATAACTAAAAATCTGATGGATATTATTTTCTACCATGTTACTGAGAGTAAAGTAATATACATTTTATTATGTACAACTTATACAAGGTTGTACCCCTTTTCCCTTCGGAAGTGCCTCAATTTTTAATAGTATAGATTCAACAAGGTCCTCAGATTTTGGTCCATATTGACCTGATCACACAGCTGCTCCAGATTTGACAGCTGCACATCCATAATGCCAATCTCGTGTTCCACCACATCTCAAAGGTGATCTGTTGGTTTGAGATCTAATGACTGTGAAGGCCATTTGAGTACAGTGAACTCATTGTCGTGTTCAAGAAACCAGTTTGAGACAATCTGACCTTTGTGACATGGTGTGTTATCCTGCTGGAAGCAGCCATCAGAAGATGGGTGCACTGTCGCCATAAAGGGATGGGCATGGTCAGCAACAATACTCAGGTAGGCTGTGGTGTATAAACAATGTTCAGTTGGTACTAAGTGGCACAAAATGTGCAAAGAAAATATTCCCAGTACCATGAGACAACCACCCCGAAGTCCTGAGACACGGCAAGGATGGATCCATGTTTTCATGTTATTTACACCAAATTCCGACCCAGCCATCCAAATGTTTCAGCAGACTCATCAGACTTGGCAACGTTTTTCCAATCTTCTATTGTCCGGTTTTGGTGAGCCTGTGTAAACTGAGGATACAATTCGCACAGTGTGGTCTTCTGCTGCGGTTGCCCATCTGCTTCAACCTTCAAAGGGTTATGCATTCACACATACTTACATTCATTGGTTGTAATGAGTGGTTATTTGAGTTACTTTTAGCTATCACCTCAAAGAAATCTGGCATTTGACCTCTGGCTTTAACAAGGCATTTTTGCCCAGAGAAATGCTGCTCACTGAGTATTTTCTCTTTTTTCGGACCATTCTCTGTAAGCCGTGGAGATGGCTGTGTGGGAAAATCCCATCAAAAGGCCATCAGTTTCTGAGATACTCAGACCAGATCTGCCAACATTACAACATTAAAAATCACTTGAATCATTTTTCTTCCACATTCTGATGTCAGTTTGTACTTCAGCAGACTGTCTCGAATGTCTACATGAATGAATGCATTGAGTTGCTGTTGTGTGATTGGCTGATTAGATGTGTTAATAAGCAGTTGAACAGGTGTACCTAATGAAGTGGCTAGTGACTATTTAAAATGTAAAGAAGTATGTAGCTCCACATTTGATCTGGAAGGCATGCCACTCCTGATACAACCCCAAAGAGATATGTCCTCTGCCAGGATTGAACCAGGGATGTTAAACAAATGTGTGAACCACAACTATATAAATATAGTGCTTATATAAAACAGTTATCACATGTGAACTGATTTTTGTTGAGTTGCAGTCTACATCTGATTTAATTGGTGATAGTAAGAGGTCACGTTTAATGTCTTACAGACGCTACTAAGAGCAAAAGAAAATGAAGTTCAGTATCTTAAAAAAGAAATCAGCTGTCTACAGAATGAAGTGCAGTCGCTTACAAAGGTATGTTTTACAGTTTGATCTCTTGGATCGTACAGAAATAAAGCCCTGCGTGTTGTAAATTTAGAACGTTAATTTGCTTGACGATGATTTGTCTTGTTCTTATTCCAGGAGAAAGAAGCAGCTTACGGGCGTTTTAAGGAGGCGTATGTCGAGCTGAGCGATGCGAGGGGACGTGGTCAGCTGGAGATGGGCTCACTCAATGAACACTTGAGACTGGCCAATGCTGCCCTTCAGGAGGGCGCAAGACAGACCTGAGGAGAACCCTTAAAAATGTATTTTTTTTGACAAATAAATGGCCAATACAAAATACAATGACAATATGTGTTATCATGACTCGATAAGCCTAAGATAATTAAAAAATTATGGCTCTTAAGATTAAATAACAACAAGTGTTTTCCACATAATCTTTTATTTATCTATCACACATGCAAACAAGAGAGAGGCCAAAACTAGTAATTGCAATAGCCTCACATGATATGACATTTCTGATAGATTCTTTAAGTCAAAACAAGATAAATACCAAAGGAGAGAGAAAGGAAGTGTGTGTGTGTGGGGGGGGGGGGGGGGGGGGGGGGGGGGGGGTGGCGCAGACAGAGGGATTTATTTGGAAGACAAAGTGCCCCATCTTTCCCATTTTCCTTGTGCCAACTGGTATCCTTTCAGGCAATATTGCTCTGTATAAGAAAATGGAGGAAGAAAAAAAAAAAACAGTTGTCGTCATTGAAAAATACCACAAACTCCTCCCTTTGACATACAGCTGACACACCCTTTACACTGGAGAAGATTGTGACAAAAGGTCCCAGCCTTAATGTTTAAAGATTACATAAGGTGTGGCTAATGACTACTTGGACTTTACCATTTATTTTCCAGAGTTAACTCAATCGTCATCATCGTCATCTTCAGGGACAAAGATGTCATGCTCCTCCAGGAGAGCAGCAAAGTTCTTGCTAATCAGATTTCCCACATAAAGGAAAGGCACCACCACTAATGTCATGCGGATGAGACCAAAGGGTGTCTAAAAAACAAAAACAAAAAAAACATCAAGAAAAGTTGTGGTTAAACCAGTGGGATGCGATAACTATTCAGATCACAAACCATAACTCAGTTTTCTCAGTAGGTGTTTTGGCACAGCTGAATCCACGGGACGCTGAGTTTAGATTAGATTAGATTTAAACTTTATTAATCCCTTGGGAGAGTTCCTCAGGGAAATTAAAGAAAGCTGATATTTCACATCAATCATTTACAAGGCTGTAAACTGAATTTATGCAAATTTCCAGGTTTAAATCTTTGAATATCTGCGATCATCTCAACATATCTGTAACAAAATGCTATGACTAAACTGATCACAACTGATATCACTGGGTCATTACAGCCTTGCACTGAGGCTCCATCCTGGGGACTAACTTGACTTTGACTCCCTAAAGTCAAGCTTAAACACCATCGTTGCAGTGTCAGTGGGTATCTCCATATGAATGTGTGGTTAAAGAGCAGATCACTTTAGCCTTGGACCTCACAGCAGGTTCAGGCTTTAAATTGATATATTTTTTAAATTAAGCCCTTGGTGCAACCTTGAACAGAAATCTGTACCGTTTTGCTCCAATTATGTGTCGGACAATAGCAGAAAAAGCAGAAGCCAACGTGTATCAACGTGAAGAATTTAAATAGTGTAGGCTATCATTATGGTTCAACAAAAACACTTATTTTACTGCCATATGAACATATTTCCTTTTTTTTTCCCGCAGCCACTTGGACATGTCCTGAACATCGATGCGTGTACGTTTCAGCTCTACAAATTACTCGCCCCCTTTAACAGCTGTACAGCGGACAATTAAACTACACAACAGTACATCTAGCCAAATGAAACGTCCCCTTAAATAATGAATTTGCTAAATTGAGTGACACTTATTTCCTGTAACTGCCTCTATGGTTCTGAAAACAAACGTTTATTGGCTGATTTAACAATTCCTCAAAGAGTCTTGGCTTTCTATTCGTCAAAGATCGCGTCAATCCAGCGCCAAGTTCCGCCCACTCATAAACTCCTGGCTGTCTCAGTAAACGAGATGTTAGAAACTCACTTTTTCCGGCTTCGGCAGAATTGCTCCAGACGGCGTGGATACTGCGGTCCTGCTTTGAGTCGTCCTGGTTATGTTTGATGTTTTCAAGCTGGTGTTACGGGTCATTATCCCCGTATTTCTAGTGGAAAGTCGCAGTGGGATCCGCAATATACTCAGCGCCATTTTTCCTGTATTTGTGACGGCAGTGGACGGTTTCTATGGGCGGGAGCAGATACTGCGTATGGGTGGGACTGGAATGACTTGTATGGGAGTGACTTCTGTGGTTGGACAGGAAAATGATAAGTAACGCAATTTTAATGCACTGATACAGTTCAATAGTCTGCAACAAACTGATGACTGTGACTTGTCTTGTACACAGCTGGCCTCCCTTTAAAGGCCTTTTAACTTGATTTATAAACTAGGGAAATATGTTCAGGTTCAACATAATAAACCTTTCTACAAGCAAGCGATCACTGATGGCCATTTAATATTAAAGTTCAAATTACAGAAAAATTATTTAAAATACTAAATGTTTGGTTCTCTTTCTTTTCATCTTTAACTTTGGTGTTAGAATCTGTAAATGAAGCTGTAAAATCAGGGATTGAAGCCAGTCTATTTATTTGGGTAGGTAATATTCACATCCATGTTTTAATCTTAAGCTACAACATATTTAATACATCTGTTTGGATAGTGACAATTTTTCTAATTGATAAAAACTTTGTAAATTACATAGGACAAATAAGTATAAAAAGGGTGAGGAAAAATAAACAACTAAATTTATCTTATCCTAAGGGCTTTCTTTTATTTTGAAACTGTGGTGGAAGACACAGCAAACCTTGTGACTGCACATTGGGATGTGGTCTGGTCTGCCTATGCAACCTGAATGGTCTGCAGATACCGTCTCATGTTACCTGCAGTGACAAGAACACTAACAAAAAGCTAGAGATAAATCCAAAAGGAGGGATGAGGAGAAGCACCTCCTCCTTGTATCAAAGGGAAAAAAAATATCCAAAAGGCTTTCAAGCAATGTCACTTTTATGAAACTGAGACAGACAGGTGGTGGAAAAACTGAAAACATATGGAAAACAAACCCTTGCCTTGTTGAAAGCCAAAAGAAATCTTGATAATGACACTAATGCACTAATGACAGCAGTTACCCTCCACATTGTTGGGACCCGAGTTTTTCATTTGTGTTTACAACAATAAGATGACATAAAAGAATTAGCCTGAATCTAGACAAAATGTGTGTCAATCAAGACTTCCTCAACCAAAACATAGTTAACAATTTATTTATTAACAATAATGTGCCTTATTGTGCTGGTAAGTTAAGCATTAGTGCTCTGTGAAAAACCATGAAAATCTAACTAATGCTCTGCCACAGCACTGATGCTGTAGGTATGGTTCAGCAGTGGTAGTGTGTTGGCAGTCCATGGGCAGCTAAAGACTGCCCATCTACCTGCAGAAAGCATCTGTTGTCAGATGGGGGCAGTGTCAAAAATATGTGGTATAACTGGTTGTTTTTGATCCATCTGCCATTAGTGCAGAAAAGACACACAGACCAAAACAAAGATTCCTCTGTGCTGTGGCATCTCCAAGTGGACCAGAACAGGGAAGGGAGCAGCATGCTTTTCATGGTCCAGAGTTGTGGCACAACGGGTCTTTGAGCTACTGTTGCTTATGCTGTCAGCGGTCAACGTGCTGTTTTCTCTTTAGGTAGACACATACACAAACAGATAACCATGCTACCAAGAAACTACCATAACACTCAACACACAGGTTGAGTTAGTATTCTCCCCTAGGATCCCATTCATTTTGAGCTCAACACTAGCACACATATTCTAAATATGCTGAGCCTTATAGCTTTGAAACCATGCTTGTAATTGTAATTGTGTAGGACTAGATACTCTTTAAACAGTATATGTTTGGGGGCATCAGAATAAAAGAATGAAAAAAATAAACAAAAAATAAAATAAAATGTAACGACCGAACGTTTTGTTGGTGCCATGCCATGTAACGTCACCAAACAAGCCCGCGAGGCTGACTGCAGCACTTCCTTAGCGGCTAGACTAGCGCGCGCTCCACGGCGACGCGCATGGAGGGGGAATAGGAAGAAGGAAGAGAGGACGTTGAACAAACTTGATAACTTCTAGCTGACTGGCTAGAAATCTATTTGTGCTACAGTGTAACTGTTTACTTACTTCTATAAAGATTTTGTTAGCTAACAAAGGGTCTACATTCTACATTCAGTTCTCGCTGTCTCAACTCACCACACGACCCGACCGGCGGACCCGGGCAGAGCAGTTTTCAAACAGACGTTGCACTTGCTCATCCGACCTGAAGCCATCCACCGCTATAAAGTCACATTTGTAGCCTTCGTTGAAGTGCAGGGACAAACAGTCAATTGAAGTAACGCTGTACACAAGCAGCTCGCTGGTTCAAGGCTCGGACTCTTCCTCTTAGTGGGAAAACTTGTCCGCTGCTGGAGGGGCAGACAAGGCCTTGCGGTTGAGGAGGCTGCATGTGTTGAAGACGGCTGCTGGCGACGTTAGCTGAACACTGATAAACATGTCGGCCCAGGCACAGATGCGAGCGATGCTGGACCAGCTCATGGGGACGGGGAGAGACGGTGAGCAGGGCCTCGCTGTGTTAAGAGACTAGTGACTTCATAAAATTAGCAGTGTATGATTGTTGCTAGCGTTAGCCGACAAGCTAACCAGCTTACCAGACGGTGGACAGTGCGGCATGCTTTACAAATCATGCTAGCTAGCCGGCTAGCTACCTGTTGTATTTAAGTTTGCTTAGCAAGTTACGTTGTCGCATACATCTGTTACAGAACCAATCCTAATATCATTTCGGGATTTTATTTGGGTAATAGTCTTGTTAATTTTTTCTTCCCTCCATCCCCCTCCCCCCTGTTTTTTTTCCTTTCTCTTAACACGGGGAGTTTTATCCGACACCTAAGTTTACTGTACCTGGACGCAGTAGTGATTGTTACAGATGTATGACTTAGTCCGTAAACAGGGGGACTGGTTCAGGTGCGGGTTAATATCCCGTAATGGCAATGAAAGATTGTGCTCCTCATAACCGCCTGCTACTATACTTTCCTTCTTTTTAAAGGTGACACCATGCGACAGAGAATCAAATTCACAGATGAGCGAGTCTGCAAAAGTCATCTTTTAGATTCATGTCCTCATGACATCCTCTCAGGCACCGTAAGTACCGTGTTTACGCACGCCTGAACACAGACAAAAGAGCTTTATCATATTTACACAGAGCATTATAATACATAGTAAATAATGTTTCACACACGGCGCAGACAGGAAATATACAGACAGCTTAGATGGGTCTTGGCTCTACTGAATGTCAGTGGATTTGAAATGAAAGGACTGTGAGGTTACAATTCTAACAGCATTTCTAGTTTTACTCTTTGATTCTACCAGATCAGCTTTGCATAACTCAAAGTTTCGCTTTCTAAAACAAGCTGGTTTATCTTCCTTCCCCTTAAGGCCACCCTTTCTGTTGAAGCCAGCTTTTTTTTCTGGTTGGCTGCTGGAAAAGACTGGGCGGGTTTCGTTTAAAACTGTACTTTAACATTCAAATTTGTTACTGTGGCTGTAGCCTGAAGGTCATAGACTTTATTATCAAAGGATTAACTGTTCTTTTAATTGTTGTTTTGATAGTGAACATGAGCTGGAATTAGACCATTGTGATACATATTAATTTCACCCCGCTGATGTTGTGGTATTGCTGAACAAAAAATTTTTTAATTTATCCAGTTACTTTCTGTCCCATAACCTCAACTAGACTGTTCAAAAATGTTCTTCCAAAGTTGAACACCCTCAAATTAAAATTAGTCATTTTAATTTTTAACATCCTGGAGCACTAAATATAAAATCATAATTTGGATGTTGTATATGTAAATAGTCAGAACTGTGTTGGCTTTGCTGCAAGTTAAAGGGTATTGCCTTTGGATTCTTTAATATGACACTGCTGAAAATTCTCATGACCAGGATGTCACGAATTATGTTTTCAGATTTTAGGGTCAAATGTAAGCAGAAAATGAGGCACACACCTTACATTAGTGTCATTTTGATTCCTGCAGAGAATGGACCTGGGAGAGTGTATGAAAGTGCATGACTTGGCGCTTCGAGCCGATTACGAGATCGCCTCCAAGGAGCAGGAATACTTCTTTGAACTTGATGTAAGTTGCGTGCACACACACACACACACACACTTGAATGTCTTGCCTAAATGATTACATCTGCTTTGATGGCCGAGACTTTAGTCGCTGTCCATTGTCATGTGAGTTTCAAGCTCTACCTAAAAGACTGTTCAGAAGTGGACAGAAATATCTGTGTCCAACACAGAAAAACAGATTCCTGTTAAACTACTTGGTAATTAGAACAGTTATGCATTTAGGTGTAACTCAGCATCATCACAGTGTGGGATGAAATGGTTGTCAGCTCATGTTGTCAAGTAATCCTAACTTAAATGCAAATTCCTTAGTGGTTTGTTTTCAGTTGCAGTCTGTTATATATCCTCATTTATTTTAGACAACCTAGTCTTTTATTTTGCATCAAGATTTGATCAAGATGGTTAAGTTAAGATGGAAGTTATTAATCAGTATTTTTGCATACTAAAATTTTGTCATCTACAGTTGGGGGAGAAAAAACAGGGTTTCTGCACATTACTCATAGAATTACTCATAAAATATGATGGCCTAATCCACATATAAATCACAAGTACAGACGTGCAGACTTCTGAGAAACTGACAATTCATATACATTTCAGTTTTCATGCTTTTAGTGAACATAATAGTTTACAGGGTACTCTGAAAAAAGTTCACCCTTATATATAATAACTCCTGTCTCCTTCAGCAGCACCAGGCACAGTTAGTCGTTGGATCACTCTCTTGTTGCACCACTCAACCTTTGTTAAGCATCAGGTCATGGACTGCCTCCTTGACATTTTCCAGTAAAATTTCTTAATACTAATGTAAATTCATAGTTCCTCACTCATGGTAAGGTATCCAAGCCCTGAAATAGCAAAGCAGTAGCAAACCACAATGCTCCTTCCACCATGCTCCACAGCTTTTTGATGTGCTGACTTTTTTCTTTCTTTTTTTTTTTTTTTCCTTCAAACATGGCCTTGTGCATTTTCGCTAGAAAATTCAGTCTTAACAAGTCTTAACATCCAGGTGGTCTTTTACAAACTGATTTACAAATTGAAACTATGCTTGTTAGTCAGTGTTTTAATTTTTGTGGACCCAGGAACAGTGATTTGAATGTAGTAGAGATTTCTGCAGGTGCCTTGCTCTTATACTCACTCCTAAGGGCATAAGTAACGGTTGTGAATTTCTTCCATGTCTAGAGAATGTGTCTTATCACTATCTTTACTTATCTTCAATGTGGCCTGATGAATGTCGTGGTCCTCAGAAATGCTTTTGTAGCTTTTTCTAGCTTTTTGCATTTCTTTGAGGTCCATTCTAATGACCTATGAATCTTTTTGTTATCAAGGCATGGCCCCAAAACCAACCAAGCAAAATTTGTCAGTAACCATTTATAGGTGGGATCACTTCAAGAATCAACACCTCAAATCTCCTCTGTTTAGCAGGAACACCTGACACCATGTAGCTTTTGCAGAACTCATTAGCCAAGAGGTTCCTTTACTTTTTCGAACACTGAATTATTGATTACTACTGCATGTTCTATGTAGAGATTACAGTAAACCTGTGATTGTGCTTTTGTAATTTTGACTCTGCTGCAGCTCAAACCACATTTTTATGAATAATCAAGTCAGTAATCCTGGTGATTTCAGAGGATTCATATGATTTTTGTTTTTCTTGCAGTTCTTTACACTGCTCACAACATCCTTGATTAAAAGGCTACTTTATTATCATAAAATAGCCTGGAAGGTGGTAAATCAGTCCAAACCACATTAAGTTGTCAATGATATGACACTCCTGTCTCCAAGCTTATCAAAGTGTGGTCGAAGTGCTGCTGTTAGGTTTTTAACTAATTTCCTAAGATGAAAGCAGGAAATATTAAGAAGCTGTTAGAGCACAGCTGATAAACTCACTTCATAGCAGGTACAGACTAATTGGTTCAGACACAATATTAAATATTCTTAAGAATGCTAAGTAATATTTCCTGGTTATTTCATGTTTTCTCATAGGCCGCTGAGCACCTTCAGTCTTTCATCGCTGACTGTGACCGCAGAACTGAGCTGGCCAAGAAGAGACTAGCCGAGACGCAGGATGAGATCAGTGCTGAAGTGGCTGCAAAGGTGACACAGTCACTGTTGACATTTTTAGGTCTATTTATCACAGAAGGAAATTCCTACATGCTGGTTAGTAAAAATTTATGACATTAGCTCTCATTTTGTCTCTTTTTCCTGCCATGAAAAAGGCTGAGCGTGTCCATGAGCTGAACGAAGAGATTGGGAAGCTGCTGGCCCGGGCAGAGCAGCTGGGAGGTGAGGGGAATGTAGAAGAGGCCCAGCAGCTGCTGGAAAAGGTGGAGAAGACCCGGGCATTAAAGAAGGAAGCAGAGGTTAGAAATGTATTACCTTTTTAATTGATAATTGTCAGATGTTTGACTGCAGCCAGACAAAAGGCATGGTTGCCTTTTACTGTGGTCGAGCACTTTTGTCACCCATTCCCACTCCCTCACTGGCCTGCAGTCACATTGTTTAAGGATCCGTGCCTGAGTAAGCATCAGTTTGTCTCACCAACTTAACTCCTGTCACACCTGGTCTCTCTCTTTCATGCACATGTACTTTTGAAAGTTTCATAACTTGATGCATTTTGCAGCTCAGTTGGGGGAGCGGTGACACACTAGCCTCTCAGTTGTTAACTGCTTAATAAAGCGGTTTTCACATAGGCAGCTGGGGTGATTGTACTACATGTGTATTGTGTCCGAGTTCAACTGAACTGGACCAGGGCACGGTTCGCAGCAGTCACGCTAGTCATGTAAACTGGACTCTGGGGGTCAAATGCAGTCGTGTATGGAACAGATGGCCTTGTCTGAATATAACCTAAGTGAAAGTTAAATATGCGGTTTACTAATGACATCAGTTTTCGAGCCTGGTTCGTGCCAGTATTAACTCGATTAGCAGAGCAGTTTTGCACTCTTCACAAAGTGACAGAAATCATATTGGGAAAACATTTTATCAATTTACAGTCTGCAACTTGCCCAATAGGTCAGAACCTGTGTCCTACCATTGAGCTACAGTCAAGTTTATATGAGATGCAGTCTTGAATATTTTATACTTCTGCTCCTTAAAACCAAAACATTTGTTCCTGCAGGATATTTACAGGAACTCAATGCCTGCCTCAAGTTTTCAGCAACAGAAACTGCGGGTGTGTGAGGTATGCTCTGCCTACTTGGGTCTCCATGACAATGATCGTCGCCTGGCCGACCACTTTGGAGGGAAGCTGCACCTCGGTTTTATTGAAATCCGCGAAAAGCTTGAAAAGCTAAGGGTAAGGATCCCCTGGAGCTGGTATATGGTACTCCACATACTGCTGCGTATAGTATTAGAGCAATGAGTGTTGATCAGTATCACCAGTGTGTCTGTTAAATGTATTAAAAAGTACAGTAAAGGAGAAAGAATGTTGAGTTGCCTTCAGTGTAGTCATTTTATTTATACAACACTTTCCCAAATAAAGTGGCAACAAAAATACAAGGAATAAAATCCAAAATAAATATAAAATAAGAAGCAATAATTTGCACATCAAACAAATTCTATCATTTCAGAAAAAGTCATAAGATGTGAGACGCAAGAAGAGATTTAAGAATTTGTCTCCTGTCAATCCTGTTGACTTTATCTATTTATTTTTAATCTAGAAAGCTGTTGTAGAGAAACAAGAAAGAATGCGCACGAGACGACGAGAGGAACGTGAAAGAGAAGATGAAAGAGAGCGACAGTGGGAGCTGGAGAGGGAGCGGGAAAGAGAGCGAGAGAGGGAAAGAGAGCGGGAACGAGAGCGGGAGAGAGAGCGAGAGAGGGACCGAGAAAGGGACCGAAGGAGGTAAATGATCAAAATCTGTAGTTGCTGTGTACTGTGAAAAGCTTTCAAGTTCTTGGGGAAACTGAAAGGTCTTTTTTTTTGTTTTTAGGTCAAGATCTAGAAGTGGAGATCGATACAGGTATGCAAGCTTTACTCAGAATCACGGGTCTGTGAGGTGACTTGTAATTTCACACAATATAAAGCCTGGTAGTGCAGTATCTACGAATGCATGCAGTGGGGTTATTAATACCCTCACCAAAAACACAAAAAGATGTTAACAAATACTCAATCAAACCTCGGTCTTTGTGGTAAAGGAGCAGAAGGGAAACACTGAACAGCAAAGGCTTGTATTTAAAGACATAATTCTCTTTAGGATGTCATTTACAAGACAAAATGCTTGTGCATCCACACAGTTTCTTTTATCTGAGAATCTGTAGCACATACCAGTGCAGCCAAACCCTTTTTTGACATAATGTCCTTTTTTCCCCTGCTGAAAATTATTTATCCAGGGATGGAGGCAGTTCATCCTCCCATCGTTCAAGACGCCACCGCTCCTCTCGCTCGAGAGAAGAAGGTGGGGAACGGGATCGTGAAAGAGAGAGAGAGAGGAAACATCGACACAAGGACAGACATCGCTCACGCTCCCATTCGCACAGACGCAAAAAGAAAAGGTGCAGATTTTGTCACTGAACCTTAGATAAATCGTCATTATGATGGGATTGCTGGTGTGGCATAAGACTCATCTGTAATGAGAACAAAATTTACCTTCAAGTGAATCTTATAAATTAATACTACCAGTACTGGAGCTTTACCAAATTAGGCATACTATTTATAATATTTATTCATTTTAGATAGCGATTATGGATATAAGGTATTTGATGATCATTTTTCTCCTGTATTGTAGATGTTTTGACACTCTGAAATCATAGACCGTGTAGTCTTAGGAACTTGGAAAAGAAGGCAACTGTCTTTTGAGTTTCAAAAACATTTCACCTCTCATTCAAGAGGCTTCTTCAGTTCTAAAACCAAAAGGTGGAGAGACCTGGGTATTTAAACCCTAGTGGGGGTTTGTTTCCATTGGAGGTGGTCATTGGTTGTAGGTGGTCACCATGGGGTGAGGGAAGGTCTCACAGTGGTTTCACCTGAAACTCCTGGTGGTAATGACCTATGCCTTTCACACCTTGGCTTATGTGATGACACGTGATTAATAGTGGGTCAGCGACCAAAACCTAAAAGAAGTCCTGTCGCCACCTTTTTTCAAGCTCTTAAGACTGCTATGACCCAGATGACAGAGAACCTACACAAACATAGACTGCATATAAAAGATGGACATTAACCTTAACATCACCCTTTGGTTTGTGAAGTCCCATTACCGGAAGATGTTTAGCGTCACCACCTGTGATGTTTTGAAACAGGATGTGACAATCAAAGGGTGGCTCTCACTGTAAAACCATATGCTTATTTGCAGTCAGTACTGACTTGTCAATCACAGTCATTAGTGATGGCGCTCATAAAGTCAGTATGGTGTTTACTGAGGTCACACAGTGAGTGAGACAAGCCATTTTTCCATAGACAACTGGAGGTCTTTCTGCAACCATGAGAGTTGAACACATTTACCCTTGGCTTCACTTTTAGGATGCAGAAGCTACCAGTGCATCGTTTATGCTGTCTCTGTTTTCTGGTCTGAAATGTGAAGCCTGATCCCTGCCTTTTTTTTATAGCAGCCAGCAGGGGGTGACTTCTGTGGTTGCAAAGAAGTCTGATTATTGAGAAGTCTTTAAGAAAACTACCCTACTCACATTCTCACTGCAGTTATTACCTCAGTAAATACTATGCTGATGAGTTTAAGATTTCAGTTGCTAGTTTCAATTCAATTATTGAATAGAACATTTGGTAAAATATGGTCTCTTTTAGAGTCATAAAGAAGGAAAATGTATTTATGATTGACACGTAGCTACCGTACGTAATGCCTCTCTGCTTTGTGCTCAGATTCTTGTGCGATAGTTAAAACTGTGGACCCTAATTCAGCGTTCTTGCACTGTAGCAAATTGAAATCAGGGACATCAGGTTCTCAAGCCTTCTTTCTGTTTAGTCATCTTTAATGATCTATCCCCTCAGATCCTCCAGAGAAAGATTGTCTCACACCCGCGACAGAGAGCGCTCAGTGTCCCAGGAGAGATGGAGAGAGGGTGCAGGAGATGGATGGCGTGGCGACAGAGCAGATTACAGAGACTGGGAGGACCGGGAGAGGTCCACCTCTCCAGACATGGCCAGGGACAAGGAACGAGAGAGATCCCTGTCGTACGAGCGAGACCGACGGTCCAGCTCAGAAGAACGAGAGTCTGGGGAGATTTGAGCAGCATGGGGCGCCTCCAAAGAGTTTAATTTGGATATATTATTTGATTTAAAAAGGAAAAAAAGGAGCATGGAGAGATGAGTGTGCTGGTGTGAGTGTGTGCGTGTGTGTTGACTTTGTATATGTATTCATGTTGAAAACAGGACATGTACATTAGCCGGGGTGGTGGTCAATGGTGGCGGTAAAGGAAACCTGCATACCCACTTTTATAAGACTGTGAGGCAAGACTGATCTGGAAGCAGTATAGTTATAATTTTTTATGCCATCTTGATGGTCCTGTGTACAGTTACTTTCACACTGATGAGAGAAGGGTGGTGAAGACAGCAGCCCTACTTTAAGTCCATTTTTATTTTACTCACATGAATTGATGTATTTTTTTATCCTTAGTTTAATGTTAATCCTGTTCCTCCTGTTCAATTAGGAATCTCAGTTTCAGTAGCACAGATCAGACTCGTTAATGTGGCATAGCGCTCGCGGTAATGCTTGAAATGAACAGCGAATGACTTAAGGCACTTCTCGTGGTTGTTTTACTTGCTGCCTTCAAGCCATAACAATCTCATTTTGCCAATTTGACACACATTGGTTAAGATGCCGTGATGAGCTTGTACGCTGAATATAAACTCACTCATCCCCCCCCGAAAGAAGTTGTCCGAGTATTTCCTCTCTGTTCTGAAGGGATATAAATGATGTGAATATTTACATTCTGACACTTTGCTGTGATACAACCTTGATGTTTGTGGGCAATCTACTTTGCTATGCCACCATTAAGTGAATACAATTTTTTTTTGCTTCCATTCAAACACAAAATATCCAGATTTCTCTTTAACATGTGTCCTGCTTTTTACAGCTTCATTAGATTAAATCCAGCTTGGCAGCAAAAAGTTTTGTGGTTGGAGAAGAACAGTCCTTTTCTCCTCCTCTTTTTTTTTCTTCTTTTGATGCCTCAATATACACACATATACACATAATAGAAAAATAGGAAGCAATCTGGTTCAGCACATCACAGCTTTAACTTGCACATTCCTGTTGCCTAAAGCTGAAGGCAGCTCTTTAGGTAGATGTGTTGGCAGAGCTGTTGTACTGGATTTCACTGATGTCCATCTACACATGTATACAA
This sequence comes from Archocentrus centrarchus, assembly GCF_007364275.1. Taxonomy (NCBI): domain Eukaryota; kingdom Metazoa; phylum Chordata; class Actinopteri; order Cichliformes; family Cichlidae; genus Archocentrus; species Archocentrus centrarchus. Next base: position 23,497,412 of record NC_044346.1, on the reverse strand, counting down.
CAAATCACCCACAAATGCTGTTTTCTAATGTAGTCATTGCTTAAAACCATATAAATTACATTTATAATGTATTTCATTTTAGCACTACAGCTAAAATGTACACTGACCCCTTCATTAGTACACCTGTTCAACTGCTCATTAATGGAAATCTGATCACATGGCAGCAACACAGTGTATTTAGGCACGTAGACAAAATTGGGACAACCTGCTGAAATTCAACCTGAGTGTGAGAAAGCGGAAGAAAGTGATTTGAGTGACTAATTAGAAATTGCTGATCTACTGGCATTTACTCTGGTAAATGTGAAAAAGTACAGAATTAAAAAGTAGCTCTTTGGAGGACATTTATTTTTGTGCAAAGCTATCTGCTGAACCTTGTGCTGTATTAATATAATAAAGCAATATTAGTACATGGGAATACAAACATTTCAATCTAAATTCTAATGAATGTAGTCATCTTGAGCATCTCTTAAGTAGAACATGAGCCGAGCATTTTCATGTAACCCTTGAATAACAGTATACTTGTTTGTTTTGTAGTAAGAACAAAACTTCACATCATAAACAGATCCAATATCTCATTAAAAAAATGACATTATTTGTAAGCTTTAAATTTCCGGTTTATTAAATGTCACTGAGCCGTCCTTACCTTTAAATATAACCTCTCTTCTTCCTTTCCTGTCTTTCTTTCATTTTTCCCCATCTCTGAGTGAAGTTATTTCTCCCTGGGAAATACAGCAGCTGGAGTCTACCTTTACCTCACAGACACACTGTGTGACAAACTGCAGGCAGTTTGTGCGTTTGCTGATCTTTGTTGAGCTGATGGAAACACTGCATTTGAAATTACCTGAACTTAAAAATGTTCATGCTCGGTCGTCTTCTGTAGTGCCAGCTAGATGATTGAGTATCATGACCACAACTTATGGACAAAACCACCGTTCCCATTCCTGCCCACTATAACCTTGGAGTACAGTGCTATAAATGATGCATAAATTATATGTTTTTGCGTCTTTCGTCTCTTTGTGTGCAATAAGCCCCAATGATGGAGGATGCACCAATAAGATTTTTGCTGTGTTATTTTTCCTTCTGTTTAGGCTCAGATTGGTTTCATGTTTGAAGGCGTGCAGTGATGCGAAATATCTCCACCCACGTGTTAAGCCTAAAGTAACGGGCCTGTTCTGAAAATGTAAAGAGTAGCAGGTACAGATATTTGTGTTACAATGTAGGGAGTAAAAATTGTCAGAATAATAAATACTCAAGTAAACTACCTGAAAATTCTACTTCAGTAACTATTTGTACTTCATTACATCCCACTTCTGACCATGTCCCAAAGCTCAAATCATCTCAGACTGGTTTCTTGAACATGACAGAGTTCTCTGTACTCAAATGGCCTCCACAGTCACCACATCTCAATGCAATAGAGCAACTTTGGGATGTTGTGAGATTCACATCATGGATGTGCAGTCAACAAATCTGCAGTAAGTGTGTGATGCTATCATGTCAACATGGACCAAAATCTCTGAGGAATGTTTCCAGCACCTTGTTGAATCTATGCCACGAAGCATTAAAGCAGTTTTGAGGGCAAAAGCAGGTCCAACCTGATACTATCAAGCTTTACCTCATAAAGTGGTCAGTGAGTGTAAGTTGTAATGGTTATTAGAACGCAAAATATAATCATGCCTCAGGATCCTTTGTGGACCTACCTGGCTCATCACGAGACTATGAATATAAATCCCTCAATTTTCTTCCGCTTATACTGAAAAGGATGCAGAAAACATTTTTTGACAAAAACAAAACTGAGGTGCACCTTTATGTTTTAGTTTGACCCATTTACTAACGGAGAGGGCTTGGTGCCGAAGCGAGGTCCTGGCGGTCTAGGATTAGGTACTTTCCTAAAGTCCCTAAACCTAAATTGAGGTAAATTGACAACACTGGGCAGTGTGCTATCCTGACTTCCAGAAGTTGCATGACTCCCGGGGGGCCTGTGGGTGGCAGAACAGAACAGCCAATGAAGCGTATACGTCATGACGTCAGACGCATATTCGGAAAAGAAGCGCGAGAGGAATACGCGGATCTGGTTTGTTTACAAAAAAAAGTTTATGAAGCTGACAAAGCTTAATGTGTGTATGTAAGGATGACGTTGTTGAAGCCTTTTAGGAAACTCCCTGGTCTGAACACAGCAAACATCTTGGTGAGTTGTTCACTTAACGAAAAGCCAAAGAGCTCTGTGGTGTGCTTGTAGCTGTTCTCAGGACGAGCTAACGCTGAACTGGATGTGTTTTATAGGGAGAGGTTGGGTCCTAAACTGATCATCAGTTTGAACTGCCAGCATCATATCTAGACTTTAAATGGGGACGATACGTCTGTCCGAGGAAGAGGCTTTTCAAGGCGCATTACAGTTAGCAGCTGTAGTTATGGTTGGCGTTACTGGTATGCTCTGGGTAAATAGTAACTGTACTTTACACAAAACCTATCAAACACTACCTCAGCGGTTTTTTTTTTTCCTTTTAAAATATGCTTTTAGTCCATCATAGCACATTAACGCCACAACCAGAGACGTTTACAACCCAGCCACAGGGGGGCCACTGGTCCCAAGACTAGATAAAAGCGGAGGGTAGCGTGAGGAAGAGCATCCGGTGTAAAAATCTTAGCCAGATAATCATCAGTAATGACATTTCCATACGGATCAGTCGGGGCCAGGGTTAACGACTGTCTCCGGTGCTGATGGAAACTGTGCTGCTGTTGGCCGAAGACAAAGGAAAAGGAAAGGCGTGTTCGAAGACAGTCAGAGGGAAGGAAAGGCATGTGTACTTTAGAAAAAAAAAAAGGCTCGTGGATGTACTGAAGGAGGACATGCAGAGGATTGGTGGGACAGAGGAGGATGTTTGGGATAGGGTGAGATGGAGGGGGACCCTTAAAGCGAGCAACGGAAAGAAGAAGAACCAGACGTGTTATAAAAATATTTTTTATATTTTTGATGATATTTGGGGGAAAAAAACGAACCATGTTTTATCGATGATTGCAGCTTGCAACAGCAGCAGCATTTTTTTTTTTTAGCGCAAACCAAAATACAGAGCATTTTCCATCCTTCTCTTCTAATGAGCACATTGGTGGCAGATGACCTGGTTTTAAAGTGTGACTATTACCAGCAGTTTTATAGTGCGATAGCAGTGACACTGCATACATGAAAGTAAGCACAAAAGTAGACAAAGTAATGTTTTCCCTGGAAATTTTGAGTAAACATATAAAAATAGTGCTTAACACTTTAGTTTAACGATAACTAAACTAAAGTAACCTTCTAACTCTTAAGGATCCTGCATAATATTGTCACAAAATATTTTCTATCTGGGATGTTGTATCTTGGGTTGAGCTTTTTAACTAGTTGCATAAAGTTCTCCTTTACCGCCATGTAACCACATCAGAAATTTCCATCCACTGTTTGCTCTTCCTGTCATATGGAGCACAGTTTAGGAGTGCTCCAGTGATGCTCGGTTGAGTCATTTGTTTAAGCTGGGTCACACATCACCAGCTGCTATGAAGGCCTTGTGTATCTTCATAGCCTGGTTGTACTCAACTGTTTGTTTGTTTTTTTTGTTTTTTTTGCATCAAATGAAGAAACATATTTGTTGCTCCCACCTTTAGTTAGAACAGTTTTTGTGCGTATCTTGCAAGGTATTGTGCTTTGTTGGAGGTTGTTGAAATATCTGTATTTTTAGTAAATCTTCATCAGAGGGGGTTGACGCATGGCACTGCTATATCAGTAATATCATAATATGGCATTTTTATATCACATAAAAATGATGTGGCAACGTTCTAATAAATACAGAGGCAAAAATTGGTGAAGAAGACGTTGGATATGATTTTCAGCCTGGTGCAGCGCTGTGCTCCACCATGACACCATGACAGGCACTATCATGCATGTTCATATTTTAATAATAATTATTTTGTGGGGGTTTCTGTACAAGGAATCCGTTCACATCTTCCAAAATAAAGTGGTTTTCTTCCATCTTGGGGTTCAGAGCCAATCCAGGTGGTTGGATGATTATTGTTAACGGGCAACTCTAAGTATCTGTCCTTAGGCTGCTGACAACAGATGTTAGAGAAAGTGTTACTGCCTGTCCAGTAGGTGGTGCAGAGGGTGGTCCATTTATTTTCCATAACCTCTCACCATAACCACAGTCATAGATGACCTCAGAGTCAGGTTAGAATACAGTTGGTATAAATGAATATTTTACAAAATTTTTATTGCATTGTATTTTATGACTTAAATTGTAAATCTCTGTATTAGCAACTGCAGCTGTAATGCCAGAAAGAAAGTACCAACATCTTTAAACTGTGCATAAACACTGTATGTGACTGGGATATGTTTCTTACAGGTTTGACTTTTTTTTTTTTTTAAACTGTGTGTGATGGAGTAAAGTGGGATCATCAGGTTTTGTGCTGACCTGTAGTTTTGTTTGCTGCAGCTGGTGGAGAGTGAGGAGCAGTTTCAGCAGAGTTTAGCAGATGCTCTGGTGGAGGAGACCGGTGTCACTGTGAACGTGTGAGTAAGGCTCGCTTCATCCTGCAAACTGCTGAAGTCTGCTGTCTGTCAGGGGAAATGGCTGCAGCACATGAATGGAAACAGAATCTGCCATCCTCCCAGTGAAACAAGATTTGTTTTGTACCATTTATCACATTTATGTTTAACCAGTAAAGATAGAGATTAGATTAGATTAAATTTTATTAATCCCTTTAGGAGGATTCCATCAGGGAAGTTACATTTCTAGTAGCATCTTTCATAGATAAAAAAGGGACACAAACACAACAGAAGTTACAAATAAACAAACATATCTGAATAAATAAATAAACACTAAAACAGACAACAAGGCAGAAAGGTAGGTATAAAATGTCTATCAGATAACCTTGTTATTGCACATTTTCCAGCATAACTGTATCAGTTTATTTATTAACAAATTATTTTTGATAATCAACAATAATTAAGAATATACCGTATGTGCTTGGAAAATGGACTTTTATACTATATTCACTGCAAAATGACATCACTGGTTTCCAACTGGTAATGTTGACTTTGTGATTAACTAGTTGTGTCCATGTTGTAATTTTGATTGGAGGACTAACACATACACTGTTATTCTTCAGCTGCAGTGAATTATACAGTTATACAATGAGTTTGAGTTATGTGATGATTTAAATACTAATAAAATTGTGACATAATCAAATGGGATGCATAACAGAGGTGGGTGAGAGTCCTGTTATTGTCATCTCATTGTATCAAACAGGAGACTAGCTAAGAGCCTTCCTCTGCCCATGGAGAATGATGAGAGTCGTCCCAGGATAGACCTAGTTGTGTTCATCATCAATGTAACCTCAGAGCTCAGGTAACTCTGAAATCCATCCATCCATCCATATTTTTCCAGTTCAGGGTTGTGGAGTTGCTTGAGTCTGTCCCAGCTGAGAGAGACACAGCCATTCAATCTCACACCTACAGTCTGATTAGTAAAATCACCAGTTAACTTAAGCCCATGCATGTCTTGGGACTGTGGGAGGAAGCCAGAGAATTCATGCAGACACGGGTTAACATGCAAAGTTCACACAGAAAGTCCCCACACTAGATTCAAACCCAGGACCTTCTTACTTTTAGGCGATAGAGCTAATCACCAAAAAAAAGGAAGTCTTAGAGAATTCTGATCTTATTCTTTTGGAGGACTGATCCAGGGGTACCACCCATTTGGCCGTTGAATTTTTATGTGTGTGACGGCCTCCCTCAGAGTGAAGCCTGCACCTCATAAGACAGATATCAGTGTCTGCTGAAAAGGAACCCAGACTTGAGCCCAACTCCTGCAGAGCAGTCCTGCATCTTGTCCCCGGTTACAAAGATCAAAAAAGCCATACATATCCAGATGAATTTTAATGTCCAGCCACCTAAACATCTAATTAAATATTAGCTCTGTATTGTATTTTTCTTGTGTCTGAGTGAATCTCCTCCATTCTCCCCAGCCGCCTCCTCTTGGTCTCATGGGGGGGAGACCAAGGCATTCCCAAAACCAGCCTGGAGACAATCTATCTAGCGTGTCCTAGGTCTGTCCCAGGGCCTCCTCCCAGTAGGACATGCCCAAAATACCTCAATTAGGAAGTGCCCAGGTGGTTCAGGAACTTCAACTAGCTCCTTTTGTTCTCATTTTTCATTGATCTCATTTTTTTTGGTCAATACCCAGAGACCATAGGTGAGGGTAGAAATGTAGATCCACCAAGCGGTCTGTAAATAAATCGCTCTGCTCTTTCTCCACTCAAAAACCCCAAAATACTTAAACTCCTCCCTACTTCGACTTGTCCCTGACCCGGACTGAGTGCGTCATTCTTTTCTGGCTGAGAACCATCACCTCAGACTTGAAGGTTTAATGGCATTAAACTTGATGTCATTATGTAGAAACAGGCTCCTGACATGTGCTGGTCAACATATTGTAAATGTTATGTAAAAACAATGATTGTTAGAGCATAATATGATGTAGTTGTGGTTTATTCCGTTTTGTTTTCAGTTTTCAGTCAGCAGAAGCATCTCTAAAATATTTGGACCCTGGATATTTCCTTGGAAAAGTCTGCTTCATGGTTACTAACGGTATGGAAACGGTTAAATTCCTTTTAAGTGTTTTTTGTTTTGTTTTGTTTTTTGTTTTGTTTTGTTTTGCTTTGTTTTTGTTTTCCGAGTCCCTTGATTCACAGGAAGGAAGGTAAAAAAATGAGCAGAGATTAAATCAAAGAGAAATTGTGCACCACTGTTTACATTATACATTATTGTCAAACACCACCCACAATACATATTGTTGTAGTTTCAGCCTTATCTGTGTCTCTGACCAGCTGACCTTTTTGTGCTTCTTTCTTTTGTAGCTCGTAACGTTTCCGCCCCCACGGAGCGCCTGGATGCTGTCAGAAAGCTGGCTGCATCGCTCCACTGTCCCCTGTTGTTCGCAGAGGATAAGGTTTGTAGCAGTCTGGGTCACAAACACTGAATATTTGTTTAATCATGATTAAACATGATTTTACACATAACCATGTGTAATCCAAATCCAGCCCTTCACAGATTTTAATATGGTCTGCATATTAGTTTAAGTTCTCAGTAAACTTGCACTGGACAAAAAGGGGATATATCCGGAAAGATCCACAACACTCCGAAATGATCCGTGGCAGATCCATAAAGTTGGGCTCCGTGATGTTTCCAGAGAGAATACGGGAAGATCTGATCTGTCACAGATGTTAAAATGGATATTATCTGGATATGTAATGGATGGTCATTTGTCAGGGTCCAATCTTTATTTTTAGAGAGAAATCTCCAAAACATATCTGTCAAAGATCCGGTGTGCATTAATTGGGATATTGTCCGTATCTGTGATGGATACAGAGGTGTCATACTTCGGATAGTACCGTATTTTAGGGCTTTTATTCCAGTGTCGTGCATTGAGGGTTGTAGCTATGGTTTGCACAGCAACACGTACCCCTGGTACACTGTTGCCACCTTAAACACATGTCCTGAGGAAACATATGCACAACAAAATTACAGATTCATCATCTTTCCATAGGGATTAATTTGGCTTTATTAAATATCCAATACTTGCTGTAGTCATCGTTTTGAGGCTTGTGAAACCATTTCTTATGATTTGGCTGTTTGTTTGTCATTTCTTTTCTCAGTTCAATAGTATGATGGCTAAGCAGCTTCTTCGTTGACTGGTTTTTATAGCGTAAATTGCACATTAGGGGTCATGAGGGAAAGACCTAACTCAGTGAACTCAGTGAAGCCCTTTTAAAGCTGCTTGTGTTCATATGTTTCATAGCTCAGAGTCTCCGTGGTTTAGAGGGCTCTGCGCTGTTGTTGATAATAAAACACCAAATGCCGCTTTAGTGTCTTTTTTTTTTTTTTTTTTTGTGCTTCTTCAAAAGCCATCCTGTGTAATCTTTCCTTCCCTACAGACCCCAGACGGAGTGGCCAGTGCTACAGAGAGGCTGCTGACCATCCTGAAGGTGGCTGCTGGTCTTGTTCCCATTACCACTGCTCTCTACCTGTCAAACCTGACTCGATGCACTCTTCCCTTGGACATCGATCAGCCAAGCTTTGATTAGCTCCGCTGACTGCTTCCTTTGAAGTGATAACTTCCACTGCTTTATCATGTTTATATATATTTGTGGAAGTTGTTAAGGTTAATTAAATGTTTCCTTTTCCTAATAAATATTGCCATGTGTATATAATTATGATTCATTATAGTATGTTTTATGTGTACAGTCCTGTGAAAAACGCTGTAAGTACACCACATGATTCAATAGTTTTGTAAAACCATCTTTATCAGCAGTAGCTTGAATTGCTTCCTGTTTGACTTTATCAGTCTCTCACATCATTGTGGGGGAATTTTGATCCACTTATCTTTAAAATATTACTTCAGTTCATTGCACTTTATAGGCAATCATTTATGCACATCTCTCTTAAGGTCCCGCCACATGTAACTTTTGGGTTGAGATCTGGACTGTGACTGGGCCATTGCAACACTTTAATTATTTTGCAGCCATTTTTTGCTGTGCTTGGGATCATAGTCCTATTGCATGACTCAGTTCCATCCAAGCTGTAGCTGTTGGACAGATGGCCTCATATTTGGCTCTAGAATACTTTGATATTCAAAGGAGTTCATGGCCGACTCAGTGACTGCAAGGTTTCAAGGTCCTGTGAGTGCAAAGCAATCGTCACCCTCCCACCTTTGTGCTTAACGGCTGGTATGAGCTGTTTGTGCTGTGGTGCCAGAATACTAGAACCAAGCTAGTGAATGTCAGATAATTTTAGACAATATAAAATGTCTGCAAATAATGTTTGTCCTGCTCGTCACTAAGTGAAGAAACAACCTGTCGTTTTTATTAGCAGCAACTGTTTGACCTCAGCCCAGTCACCAGCTGCTCAGACTTCAAAAGTCGTACGAACCAAGGAGAGAGGAGTGTCCTTCACAGTGTGTGACCAATAGCACCGTGCTTGGTATCACGTCGCCATGTGTGCAGTAACAGACAAACACTATTAATAGTTAGGTTATCATCACAGCAATTATCTATCTTGCAGGTTAGGCAAACACTGTAATGGTGTCAAGCCAGGAACTGGAAAGAGAGAGAGGGGTCCGTAGGGCTGAAGAATGTCAGCGATAACGCTGATATCTGCTACTCTCATGGCTATTTCATGCATTTTCACTCTGGTATACAGAAAGAAAAATATATTTTTTTTTTCCCCTTATTGAGACAAATGTTGGTGCTTAAAGTGTGCAGAAGGTCAGGAGACGATGCCAGTGAACTGCTGCCTTTTTCATTTATATGCTGTGCTTGACTTTATTTTAAGTGACTTGTTTTTGGTTTGTTTTATTTTAACTGTACTTTGTTTTCTTGCAGAGCAAACTTCCCAGATTGAAGCAATTTAAGAAAATTTAATTTTTCACAAATAGACTCATTATAGATCAAGCTAATGAAATTTTTCAGTGGAAAAATCTTTCATGTGACACTAGGGAAAGCCCATGTGTAAATGATAAAATTAGCAATGCCTGAATTCTGTTTAGATACTTTGATTTCAGAGAGAAGCTTCAGACATTTGGACTTGTTATCCTTGTTCAAACCACCATTAACGTCCTTAGTGATCTGATTACAAATGTACAAGTCTTAAGTGCAAGTGTGAATGAGCCACAAGCCACTGATGATGCATTTAGACTCACTCAACTACTATTTGTAGTTGAGCACCTCATAGCTCCATACCTTAGTATTGGTATGTTAGAAATGTGGCCCTTGGGACCAGGAGTGACCTACTGAAGGTCAAGCCTGGTCCACTGGTTGACTTTGCAAGGTGGAAAAAATTGCAAAGAAGGAATATATTTGGAGCTTTATGCTGTATGTTGCAACAGGAAACTTTACAAGCTATTAAGAGTGGATCGTGCAGATATACATATTGTAGATACATCCATATGTTTTTGGACAACATTATTTTTGTTTGTAATTTTGCCTCTAAACAGTGGATTTTAAATGAAACAATCAAGAAGTGATTGAAGTACAGACTTTCAGCTTTAACTCAATGGGTTTGACAAAAGTATTGAAATAACAGTTTAGGAGTGGCCGAATCAACAGTCTGGTAGAGTCTTAATAATGCTTGGAAACACCAAAAGGCCTGAAAGACCACAGAAGACAACTAAAGTGAATGATGACAGAATTATTTCTATGGTTTAGAAAATAAAGTTCATAACATCAAACCAAGTTAAGAACACTTTTGAGGAAGTAGGTTTATCATTGTCAAGGTCCAAAATCAAGATATGCCGTCATGAATGAAATAGAGAAGGTTTAGAGAGAGGTGCAAACCTTTGTTTACACTTAAGAGCAGAAAGACCAGTTTAGATTTTGCCATAAAAAAATTTTGAAGAAAAAAAGCAATGTTGTGGTATGGGCATATATGGTATATATGGTTGCCAGTGGACCCAGACCACTAGTGTTTACTGATGATGTGAATGCTGATAGAAGTAGCAGGATGTGTACAGAGCTATACTTTCTGCTCAGATTCAGCCACATGGTGCAAAACGGATCAGTCAGCATTTCACAGTGCAAACGGATAATGACCCAAAACATACTGCAAAAGCAACCCAAGACTTTTTAAAGGCAAAGAAGAGCAATATTCTCCAATGGCCAAGTCAGTCACCAGATCCAAACACAACATTGTGTGCTTTTCCATTAGAAAGACCCAGAAATATGCAGCAACTGAAGGCAGCTGCAGTAAAGCAGAGCATCTCGAGGGAGGAAAATCAGGGTTCAAGACTTCAGGCGGTCATTGACCACAAAAGATTTTCATCCTTTCAGTGACTCCCTTTAGGGATCATGAATTTTAAAAATGCTTATAACTACAGAAATATTGTCTTTGTCCAAGAATGGACCTAACTGTACGTGTTTATTAGCATGTGGAAAGAGGAAGTGAAGTCAGATCTAAAATGCTCATTCATGATCTCGTCTTAATGCCGGACTTGAACTTTTGTGCTTGGAGCTGTCAACTTGTGGTTGATCACTTAGGATGCATGTTAATGTCAGGATAAACATGGCTTTTGCCAGAAATACACAGATGGAACAATTTAATTTCATAGTAATTTTTTATTGTATGCCCCAATATACCATCCCAGTTAACCTGGACCTACCTCGCCATAATGACGTCCAGTTGTTGTTTACATTCATGTTCACCTGTGCCTTCCTACCATGATGTGGTCTAAACTCTGCATAGCTGTTGACAGTTGCCACAACTGAGACATGTTTCCTGTATAAACAAATAACACTGGTCAACAAAAATGTTGCTACTGGGATTCTTCCACCTGTATTTATTTCACTTGCTGACTCCAAATCTGAAAACCAGTTTTGTCTACTATGTCCCATTTTTTTTTTTTTTTTTGGGGGGGGGGGGTTATTATGTTCCAAGTATTGCACAACTATGATGACTGGACAGAAAAGCAATGCGTTTCAGCATTTAAAAAATAAGTTTGGTCTCCAGAAAGGTGAATCTTAAATTAAGGAAGAGGTTTTTGTTGGTGCTGAAATTAATGAAGTGATGTTTGATAATAGCCAGCCTCGATAGCCGGGGATCAGTCTGCCAGTCCTCTGTCCTCAGCCACCGGCCAACACACGACCCCCACGATGCCTCCTGCAGGTGGTGGGTCTACAGGAGGGCTGGTTCATGTCTCCTCTATGGACTGCGCCTGGCTGGGCACCACAGCCAGGCCACCACCTCCCCAGGCCTGGCTCCAGGGTGGGGAGGGAGTCCTATCAGAGTAGCTCCTTCTCTTGATGTGTTTTTCATAGGGGTTGTTGGAATTGCTCTTTCTCTGGACTCTCACCCAGGACATAGGAAACCCTACTAGGCGCAAAGCCCTCAGACAACATAGCTCCTGGGATCACTGGAACACACAAATACCTCCACCACAATAAGGTGGTGATTCACAGAGGAGCTTGGAGCTAGTGAAAGGAGTCATTTGGGAGGGTCTCAGAGAAAAGCTGCTGCTCCTCCACATCAAAAGGAGCCAGTAGAGGTGGTTCGGGCATTTGACTAGGAGGCCTCCTGGTCACCTCTTGGGTGAGGTGTTCCAGCAGACCCAGGACATGCTGGAGAGATGATATCTCTCAACTGGCCAGGGAACCCCTCACTGTTCCCTCAGATAAGCTGGAGGTGGCTGGGGAGAGAGAGGTTTGGGTTTCTCTGCTTAGGCTGCTGCCCCCGCGACCTGGCCCTGGATAAGTGGTAATGGATGGATGGATGGATGGATGAGTTCCAAAGGGTTTTTTTTCCCCTCTAAAGGGAATTTAAACCAACTGAATCAGCAGCATGGGAAGCATTCGTGTAGGTTGTCCAGAATTTTCATGGCAATCAGAAAGCAGAACTTATGCTGAGTTTGTGGATAACATGCTGAAAGCATATCAGCTAATGAGTGCCAGAATGTCACTGAAATGAAGCTACACTTTTTATGTTCTCATCTCAACTTTTTTCCACCAAATCTGTGCGATGTCAGCGAAAAGCATGGGGAAAGATTGCATCAAGATATAAAAGTGATGGAAAATCAATATCGGGGAAAATTTAATCTGAGCATGATGGGTGACTACTGTGAGAGAGACAGATGTGCAGTACAAGGGCAAAAGCAAGTGCCTCAAACACGCACACTGAACTCATTTTATTTTGAGCTAAATTTAATCTGTCAATCAATGCAAAAACTAGATAAAGAGCTCATCTGAAGTTACCAGTGGCAATTTTCTTTCTTTCTTTCTTTCTTTCTTTCTTTCTTTCTTTCTTTCTTTCTTTCATTCTTTCTTTCTTTCTTTCTTTCTTTCTTTCTTTCTTTCTTTCTTTCTTTCTTTCTTTCTTTCTTCTTAGACCACTGTAATAAAATCAACATTATTTAGCTATTACTATTTAACATGTTTTTTCACTTACTGTTAAACCATAAGATTTAACAGGCATCTAATGGACCTGCTTAAAATTGTTTTTTATGTATTCACCAGTTACAAACTGCACACCTGTGGCACATCCACAAAATTGTGACCTGTGACCCTGAACAGGATAAACGGAAGAAAATGGATAGATGGAGACCACTTCTCTGTACTTTACAGGCCTGTTACCGGTGCTTTCATGTGGTTAGCACTGCTACAGCAGAGAGGGTGAGATATTAGAAATTAAGTTTGGTGATTCACTCCAGCCCACCCACCTTCAGCGTGAGCAGCTGTCTAATCTGCCACATCGTAAACACGTGTATGAAAGTGCAGGCACTTTCATAATTCCACTAATACCCATCCCTGTTGCTGTAGTTGAATATCATGTTGCTGTGTGACCCTTTTTAATGGAAAACTTTGTATTAATGCAAGAAAAGGGGGATTTGTGCCATGCTGGAATACCCTTCACATTAAAATAATCAACATAACTCTCCATTTATCTTGGTTACATTATGAGAAAATTATATGTATAAACTCAATCTTAGGATTACATTAACTGATATAAATATGCCAAAGCCTGAAGTTAATACATTCAACTGCTTATCCATTTTTGGGGTTGCAGGGGCTGGCGCCTGTCCGAGGTGGCAGGGTTCGCCCTGGGCAAACCCATACAGACACAAGGAGAACATGCAGACTCCAAACATAAAGGCATCACTTCATGAGGTTCAAACCAGTAATTTAACTACGGTACCAACTGTACTGCTCAAAAAATTATAGGAACACTTTTTAATCAGAGTATAGCATCAAGTCAATTAAACCTCTGGGATATTGATCTGGTCAGTTAAGTAGCAGAGGGGGTTGTTAATCAGTTTCAGCTGCTTTGGTGTTAATGAAATTAAGTACAGGGGTAACAATGAGACAACCCCCAAACTCATGAATTTTTTTCCCCATTGAGATTTGAATTACTTTCAAAGTGTTCCTTCAATTTTTTGAGCAGTGTAATAAAGAAAATAATTTGATGCAATCTGCTTCTCAGTAACTATGCTGGAAAACCCAACAGAATTAATGATATAGATTTTTGCTTAAAATGCCAGGTGTACCTTTTTTTTTTTTACACTTTTTTGTATGCATTTTGTGAGCAAAAGAAAAGTCTTAAAAATAATAGCGACAATGACAATAATAGAAGAATAAATGTCTTCAGGGAACAGCCGCGTTCCCATCTTTTGTACCAGTTAAGAACCAGGCCTTTGAAATTGTGTGAAAAAAACTTGGCCTGTGTGCCACTAAATGGATAAGTAACCTGAGACTATTGTCCCGTGGAAAAGCATTTGAAAGCATTTGACCTTAGCTCAGTCAACAGCTGCTTAGATGGGGAGGAGTCAGGGAGACAGAGGTGTCCTCCACAGATATGTGGCCAGACGCACTGTGCCTGATGTCACGTCTGCATGCGTGCACCACCAAACTCACTAATAATAGGTTATCATCATCCGTCATGGAAGTTAACTAAACACTGTTTTGGCATCAAGTCAGGAACGGGAAGGACAACAAGGAGTCAGTGGGACTGAGATATGTCGGTGATAAGTCTGTTATCATTGACCCTCTTGGCTGTTTTTCACATTTACATTCTTAGAAACAGTTGATGGCTCGACCATAAGATGTGATTTCCACTTCTTATTCAGGCAAAATGTGGAAAACATACAAATAGTGATGAGCCTGACTCAGATTTTAAGTTGCATTTCATGCAGCACTGAAAAACACACACTGGCTGCACAGGAAAAGCTCAGATCAGCAGTTTCAGAAATACTCCCGACAGCCTGTCTGCTGTCAACAATGATGCTGTTTTAAAGTCACTAATAACTTCTTCCCCATTCTGATCCTCAGCTTGAATCCCAGCAGATCACCTCGACCTAAATGCATTAAGTTGCTGCCATATGAATAGCTGGTTAGGTATGTTAAACAGTTGAACAGGTGTGCCTAATAAAATGGCCAGTGGGTGTGCATTAATTTATAACATGAAATCAAAAATGTTTTAATCTGATCAAGCTAACCTCTAAGCTCTGTAGTGCATTAAAAACCACAGAAGGTAGAAAAAATGGACATTATCCACTGTGGACTGCATTTAAGCTTCATATTTTTCTGCATTGGCTTCACTTTAAAGTTCCAGAGGTAGCCCCTTGTTCAGAACTTGAATTTACCCGTTGCTTTGAAACTAAGCATTGTTTGATTTGGGCTTTTATCTCTAAAGGAAGGGGGAAAAGAAATAAACAGTCCTTTCATCTGTTTTGGACTTTGTCTGCTGGAACAATGCTCATAGCCAGGACACGGCTGCAAGCTGATCTTAGTCTACAATTGCACCAGAGAGTGAGAAGAGCTGAGTTTTTTCCTCTGAGCAGCAGGGGATGACATTAAGCCTAGGGATGGGGAGTAAGGAAGCACATTATCACTTGAAAACAGCCTTTCACAGGAAGTTGAAGTAATGAGGTCCCAAAGCTGCTTATGTGAAGAGACTGCATCTTGTCACGTCCACAGATCAGGTGATAGCACCTAATAGCTCCCTGTGTGAGGGACTGCTAAGGTCTTTGTCTCATCCTGGTCTCATGGATCATGTGACCATGTGTAGAAAGAGTCTGAAAGATAATACCCTGCGTGAGAAGCTGACAATACTGAGTGAGTTGGGGTTTTTGGGTGTGCCTTTTGAACCCATAGGGATGCCTGCTATTCTTTACTTGATTTGTAAAGACTGAGACGTGTCCTCAGTCGACTCTAAGGTCTCTTAAAGATTCTTTAGGCTTTTAGTGAAGACCACTAGGTTATAATTTATAACCTGTCACTTAGGACAAACTAGATTTGTTTTCAGTTGTGTAATGTACAAGAAACAGAACTCAAAGTTGACAAATTAGTGCAGAAAATTTTATTGTTGAGTGATTTCAGTACATTGAGTCTCCAACTTCAAGAATGCTGATCAAGAATTTCATTTAGCTGAAACGTGAAGCTGTTAATGAGTGACTAGGAGTCTAAAGCAGTACAGTAGTCTTGCAGTACAAGCAACCTTGAATACCCTTAATCTGATTGCAAGAAGTATACAACATACAGATGGCTGAGGCTTTCCATTTTCCTATAAAAATCACTTGCACGTGGATATTTTTCATGTCTTCAGCTCTGTATGACTAGTAGGATGTCAGTCTCATCCTGTGAAGCCCAGCTCTTTGTAGTTGGCCTCAAGGTCAGCAATGACCTTGGCCATCACATTCCTCAAGCCCTGTTGTCCAGCACCATCAAGTCCAGCCTTTTCTGCCAGGACTTTAACAACAATCTCAGAGATCAGCTGGGAAGGAGAAGAGAATATACTTCAGGTAAAGCTCAAGGGAAAAGTAGCTAGATTAAACTTGACCCCCTTTTGCACAACAACCTCACCTTGAAGTTATTAATTGGGATCTTGTGCTTGTTTGCATGGCTGTTGGCCAGAGGTTTGAGAATGGCAGCATGGTTGCCTTTGGCCTTCAGTAGTTCACCCAGTTTCTTTAGCACAGTGGCACCATGGTCAGCAACAGCTGCATTACTGGCCAGCTCACCCTGAGGGATGCCAACAAACTTGGGGAACAGCTTCTGGGTCTCTGGGTGCTCTGTGAATAAACTGAGGAAGAGGAGATTGTTGTCACCCTGATGCCCTCAGATTGTGTTTGCATTTTTGGCATGGGGTATAGATGCCACAATTTAATCATACTTGAAGTATCATGATTATGCACATCATGTTTATTCCTGGCAGTGATAAGAGTGGAAACGCATGGGACCACTTTAGTCAGGCGTGCCCATCCCATGTAGTTCAGTAGAACAGCACCAGTGCTCCTGTTGTGATCTCAGTATGTTCATGTTTGTTGGCACTGGCAAAATGTTGAATTCATATGAGATCATAGTGAACAATGTTCTTCCCCTTTCCATGTACATAGAGGGGGCAGAACATTTGAAGCAACTTTGGATATAATGTAGAGTCAAATTTAACCATGACCAAGACTGAGATTACCACAATAGCAAAGATAACAATTTTTCTAGAGTCACTGACCGGGTCAGAACCAGGCTCCCAAAGGCGTTGTAGTCTGCTTCCACTGGACCCCAGTGCTTCAGAACAGCATCAAAGTCACCCATGATCTCAGGAGACACAGCCTGATGAGGACAGAGAGAAACATTTAGGGGCATTTATAGGAAGCTTGCCAGTTACAGATACTGTCTTCCTGTACTGTACTTCTGTTTGATTTATTTAAAAAAAAACAAACAAAAATAAAACACAGCCAACAACTACTTCAGTCAAGAACAACTCATTGAGATGGCTGCATTACCTCAGCTGATCTCTGAGGGACCACTTGTAGTCAAATCAGAGTCACCTCTGGTTTTATTGAATTTTAGGTCCCCGCAAGGCTTACATGTGACTAAAAAGTGCCATTTTAACAGATCTTTACTGTATCTTATAGTGCATCAGTCATGCATTTTCTTTGTTTTATTTATGAGTGATTAGGATAGCTTTTTAATTTGGCAGTTTTAGCATTTTAATTTGGCAGTTTTAGCATTTTATGTTTACTTTAAAAAAAAAAAAAACCTATGGATCCTGAATCGAAAAAAATTAACCAGTGATTCCTGCAGTTATTACCATAAACAACTGTACCACATCTCTCTTTTTTTTTTATTAAAGATTAAGTTATACAATGACAATTCATTGCCTTACCTGCAAGGTTGTAAAATATCCTGTACAATAATACCAGATTCCTCTTATCCTGCCTAACCCCCTGGATCTGACTTTTATACTCCCTCCCTCTGTCCTGTCACCAAGTTTTTTTCCTCCCCCCCTCCCCAGCTCTCTGGTCAGCCTGCCTCTCCCTGCACGTCTCCAAAAATTCTCAATGCCTCTGGGATCTACCTAGAAATTTGATTCCATTTAAACCACTTGGGGCATCTTTATTTTGTGGTTGACTCTTCAAGTGGCCCTGGTAAAGTCATGAGATGATTACCTTGACCATAAAAGAACCAAAGTGACCTAAGTGCTCCTAATTTAAGAGTTTAGTATTACTGTTTTAGACTGTGCCCATCTGCTACTTGTACTGTGGGGGACAGTCCCACAGTACATTGATTGTATGCAAGAACACCGCTTTACTGCAGATTATTGCTGGTAGATCTAAGCAAATCCACTTTTAAACAGCAACATTCAGTTAGTTAAGATCAGATTGCAATGAGTCAGTGCAACTACAGAATCTTAAAGCCTGACTTTTGTCTATATTACAGTCTACATAATGTGTACTTGTTAACACTTAATGGTATATTCACAGGTATGATGCATATTGTCACCTTGTAAAAAGAACAGCCTAAGTCATTTAACAGAAGTTTTATTTTTGCCTAAATCGAGTAAATTTCTGTGTTTCGTTGAGGTTTTTTTTTTTTTTTGCCTTTTTCTGAAAACCCTAAAACAAAAAAAAAAAAAGAAAGACTTAGGCCATTATTTTAACAAAGTGATGATAAAATTTAGCAAGATTTTACTTAAGAGCTGCAGTAAAATCCAGATAAGTGCCTGGTTGAAATCCCACCAGGAGGAACTACATCTATATACTCACACCCACCAACTCAAAGCCAAGGTTACAGAAGACACCAGCAACTTGATTGTTTAGTATAAGCTGCTGTAATGCGTTGTATAAAACTCTGGATTTTCTTTGATCATTTACAAAGCATGTAATATTAATGTAAAATCACCCTCATGACTCCTAGTTCTCCCATCAAGAAAAATCACGATGGTTTCAAACCGCAGGTACATTCAGACATTTTTGCCTTGTGTTGTCAAAAACTTGGGTTGTTTTGTGTTGCTGACTCAACTTCTCAGCCTCCACAAGTTTAGTGATGTCCAAGTCCCAGTTATCCTGTTTTCAATAGGGTGCACACCAACAATGCAACCTCTGTTTCTTTTGATTCCAGTCTCACCAATTTGAAATGTATCAGGTTCCATTACCAAGGACTGATTGTTCAGTATTCCCCCCCAAACTGAAAGCTGAGCCCCTGTGCTGCCCACACACTTCTAATTTATTATTAAACCTTTGCTCAGGTGGATGCATGGCAAAGTTATGCCGTTTAATCACGTGACAGAGTGTAAAGCTGTAACACTGCAGATGTGTACCACTTTAGCATTTTCTATTTCATATTAACTAATGAACTCTGCAATGATAGCCCTACTGAGTATTTGGACAACTGATATTTTGACCTTTACTGCAAAGAAAGTCACATTACTCAGTTTATACTGACAAGAATCAAAGAAAATTTGTGGGAAGTTTTGCAGGAAAACTGCATGTAGTGCATAGTGGGGATATTCACAATAAAGACATCACTACACAGGCAAACGGAAAGCATGTACACACACGCTGCACAATCCAACTCAGATTCATTTGAGCACAATTTGGAGTCAGGTGACACATTTGATCCGAGGTCAATGCAGTTAATGAATAACTGAAGGCCCAGAGCTGCTGCACTTTGCACAGTATCCTAGTGCTTAAGAAAAAAACAAAAACAAATGATATCTAGATATCTCAGTAAATATAACACTGTACTCAACATGTCAAGGGCCCATTTCTATACATCTTGATTGTCTACAAGTATACTTGTAGACAGCAAGTCCCCCTTCCCGCGGTTTCATTACCAAGTGGGGAATTTTAAATCTAGTAGAGCGCAAACTGGAATAAATGCCATCAGAGGCCCTCTGCTGGTGAAAGGCAAGTCCCTCCTCCACTGAACTGTGATTGGTCTATTTTATACTGTCACACGTCCAGGTATCCAATAGCATTTCACGTGGTGTCCAACACCCGGAAGATAGCGGTGAGCGTCAAAAAGACTGGTAGAGTTGTTACAAGTTGTATTTTGTTGCAAAAAAAACCAAAAAAAACAAAAAGTCAGATTTTAGTTACATTGTTTTCAGACTCCACGATGATGCAGGCTTTGAAAGGCGTCAGACACGTGACATCCAGTACGATGAAACAAGCAGGTAACCTGCGAGGCTCGTTTCACAAGTGAAAATTGGGGAAGAGTTTACAGTTTTGCTGAATTTGATACTAAGCTGTGGGTAGTTGTATAGCTAACGTCTGTCAAACATACGACCTGGGGGCCCAGCATCAGCCCTCCAAAGGCAGTGAAGTCTTTAAGAGCTTTAGTTCCAGTAAAATACTGAGCTATTCCCAGTGAGGTGATGCCAGCATTACTAAAGCATGAAACTGTCCGCAGAGTTAAGATCAGGGATATAGCCCTTTTGATTTTACATGTCAAGCTTCTGTACTTTACTAGATCCGCAGAGAGACACTGAAATTCCATATTTTTAAGTGTCATTTTAAGCCATAATCAGTTTCATAACTACACTTAGAGTTAAACTTCCTCATATTAAGAGATTTTCCCAGATTGCTTAATTTGTTTAAACAACGAGTTTAGAATCTCTTTTAGAAGTTTGATCTCAAGCTGTAATTTTCTTTAAGTCTAAAGCCAAATAAGAATAGTGTTGGTGTATTAACATGAAATGGCCCCAAATCCAGAAGAGTCAGGATTTGAGACATTTTTCTTAAGTTATAAGAGCCTCTCCTACTGTAGTTTTATTATTATTATAATTATATTATTATTATTTTGTTGTTATTATTACTAATAAGAACATCAATAATATATTATTAGTATTAATAATATAATTAATAATATTAACCAAAGCAATCTCCCCTCTGGTAAGCAAACAATCACAAAACCACCTTGGTGCCAGTAATTTGAAATATTTTGCTTAAAAACATTCATAAACCAGATCTTACCTTCCTTCAGGACATAGTACCAGTGAGCCCAGGTTGGCTTTTTTACCTGTTCAGTTAATTGAGCAAGCAAGGCACAGGTGTCTGTAATTAGTCAAACAAATGGCACCCTAACAATCCTCCTCTAAACAAAGGTAAGTTAAGGTGGAACAAGACATGTCACAACCACACATCCACCTGCAAAACAGAGGAGTTTTTAAATGATCATTTTCTTCAAATCAACCAATCAGATCAGTTCATGGTTTGATTGGCATACCTTAAAAAAAACATTATGGTTGGTCACGTTATCCACACAAACTAAATCAGAGAGATGTCACAAGTCTTATTGAACCAGGGTGTGCCATGTCCAGTTTCAGAGCTCTCTGTGGCAGTCCCATGGGGGGAGATTCGAGGTAAAGTCTGGGGTCCTGATCACGGCCGCCCTGTGCTGTGCCTGCATGGCTGGGCCGATAACTGCGGTACATTCAATGCTCTGCTTCCCCTCCTACCCAAAGGTAAGTGTTTATTGCAGTGCTGTTGTAAGCCAGACAATCTAAAGCGCAACGATGCAGTCAGTTTCAATTTGAACTCCTCACATTTTGTTTTTTTTGTTTTTTAACACTTTCAAGCCTCGTTTCTCTCAAATGCTAAAAGTCAAACCCAGCAAAGTTTGTCTGGGGAGAGTGCTGTCAAACTCTTTAACTCTCTTAATTATCCCCCCCTGCTCTCAGTGTAGAGATCTCAGTGCCATGAGATAAACCTAATGAACAGTAATTCTCTAAGCAAAGGTAGTTTCTGCTCTGATTTCACAACACTGTTCTGCTCATCCAGGTGTGTGACATTTGTTTAATCTAACGGTAGAGCTTGAGCACACAGGTGCTGCAGCTCAGCTGTTAGAACAGCTGCATCCCATCCAAAAACACTGGAACTGATGATAACATAATTACCACAGCACTTTACTCAGATTTTACAATTGTAGCTGACTGATTAGATGTGTTTTTCTAACTTCATGCCTTTTATTAAACTGAAATTAATTTGTAGTTTGATATTTTTTTCGGTTACAGAAATGTCCATGTCTTCTCCCTCTGTTTCCATTCAGAGTTCCGATATGTGGCGGTGGACCTGGCAGGTCACGGTCGCTCGTCACACCGTCCTCCTGGAGTTCTGTACGCCTTTCCTTCCTACGTGATGGATGTACGCAGAGTCATTGATGGTGTGTGAGTTTTGAGAAGTTGCAGGACAGTTGTAGTAAAGCCTCTAAATCCCACCAGAGGCATCAGTGTTTGTTCAGGCTTTTAGGGTACATCTTTCCAGGAACATGTACAAAACAGATTGCGTTATCCTTCCATAAACTTCCGCTGCTCCCATTTATAATCCTGAGAGGTTTTTAACTATATACTTACTTGGATTCCCTCATATCCACAGGAATGGTTATCATATTGGTCCATTGGGTTAAGAGAAACTCTTGGAGAGATGTTGTGACAGTTAATATGCTGTATTTATTGCTCATTACTGCTCTCAAAAGGTGAGCTGCAGCATTATACAGTCCCTGCAGCCAATACAGATTCTGGCTGAAGATGCGGATGTGTCTAATGCTCGGGCTATTTATGTATTCATGACTGCACAGTAACTATTCTTCACTGTTCCTGTGAACATGAGCTATCATTAAGCGTGAGCCTGTGACAGGCATGTAATAAATACACTGCAGGTGTTCAGGAGAGTGGACAACTGCAGTGTAACACTCAGCCAGCACAAAGACCTACTGCAAACTTTGGTTATTGTTGAATAATTTAAGCCTAAATAATTATTGTTAGTTTCCATACAATGCAGACTTTCAGCCCCAAACAATACATTTAATTTTGAAAAAACAAACAAATTTAGAGTCCTCAATTAACCTAACCGCACTAACTACATGTCTTTGAACTGTGGGATGAAGCCGGAGTACCCGGAGAGAATCCATGCAAACATGAGAACATGCAAACTTCACTGTAGTCTTTAATGATTATTAATGTTGAGCGCATTGCCAGAGCTGCCATGCATCTTTTTGACAGCTGAATCACAGCAGTGAGGATTTCTTTGAGCTAAAACTGGTCTGTGTTCTGATACTGAACCTGGTTGATGATGTGTGAAATTATTCCCACAGCTCTGCAGTGGAGCAAATTCACCATTATAGGCCACAGCATGGGTGAGTGCAACTGTATAAAGAATTTGAGCTTTAAAATGTATGTTGAGAATGTCTTTTAATTAATCTGTCCACCTTTATATTTCAGGTGGTAACATTGCAGGAATGGTAGGTGACCTTATGATACATTTAAGGGGATTGTGCTTTATTGTGTGGCATCATTGTCCATGTGGTGTTTTCCACAGTTCAGTGCTTTGTATCCTGAGATGGTGAATGCCGTGGTGCTTCTGGACTCCTACGGATTTTTACCTACAGATCTGGTACTTTTTTTCTTTTTCCACATCTGTTTTTATGGGGAAAGTTATTCAGCAGTAATTATTTTACATCAGTACATCACTGGACAGTCTGGAAGTTTATTTGATATACCTGAGAGGCGGGTTAAAGTAAAACACCTTTCAAGCACACTGAGAACTCAGAGCAAGGGTCTACAGATCCTGAGGTCAGATCCAGGTAGACCAATGCTGTGAAATCATGTATAATTTAGTATTTTAATATTTTGGCAAGAAACTCTCCAATAATCAGCAGATGGACCACAGTGGGTGTAATGATGGTTCAGTTGTAGTAGATGTCTGAGTCAGCCATGATGGGGAATTGGCATCCAAAACATGATGATACACCTTAGATTTCCCCACACTGGCAAGTCCGCAATGAAAAAAGTTGCATTCTGTCCATCATGATTTTCTTCCTGACTTCTCCTAGCAATGCTGTGTAATAATTGATTCTCGAAATGTGGTTTGAGGCACAACTGTAAATTATTGTAGTTAACTAAACTTAAGCTAACTATGAAAATAAACTTTAGTTAACTGGAAAAAAAAACTAGACATTGTAAAAATCTGAAAGGAAATGAAACTAACAAATAAAATGCATAGTTCCAGGCTGGTCAGACTTTTTCTACACAATATGTATGTTTGTGACTGTGTTGCTGTATTGGTATTGTTGTCTTGAGGCACCCTGCATTTGTTAATATCGTAATCTGGCATACCTCAGCTTTTTCTCCCAGTTTCCCTTCCTTAATGATTTCTTGACAGTCACCCTTCTACTGAGAACATTTCTGAGGCTTCAGTAGATGCATCTCTCAGGTCCTGTGTCAGCTCTTTGCTGGATTATTTTCCTATTTCTGAAGGACATGACTTTCAGATGCTCTTCATCTGCTGCAGATAGTTTTTACTACTTTTGTCCTCCACTTGTCCAGTTTCTTCAAATGTTTTTTAAGAACCCACTGCAGACCATGCTGAGATTTGACAAGTTCTCACCTTGTTGGTGATTCCAAAGAGCTCTTAGTTGAGAACTTGTCTGTTTAACTGTTGTCTTTGCCATTTTTAGGAATAAATTGTGTTTTTGTGACAGGCTGCTAGTAACAAAGTGCTTAAATTTGTATCTTTCCCAAGTTTTCTTTGTGTAGACACAGCACTTTTTCATCCCTTGAATTAGTTGCTTTTTCTTGGATGATTCACAGGCTCCTTATTTCACACTTATCATATTTAGTATTAACTAACAGCTGTCTGATTTTCTCCAATGTCTCTTTCCAAACAAATATAGATGACCTCAATGAAAGGTAGAAAATTTTAATGAAATTTAATCTAACAGCTTCTTTTATAGTATGCAGCAAAGCTGCAGTTGTCTGGCAACATCATCTAAATAAAGTTTTTTTCTAGTGAACATGCAGAGCTTTAGGTGAAAACTAGAGGAACTGCTCAGTTTGAGAGCATATAATTTGAAGTTATCGAGAAGCCCCCCTCAGAGAGAAGCACCTCTCTGGTGACCTCTAGCTAATTATAGCTTGATTTACACTTCAGGGCTTCATGACTTTGTGACAGTGTCTGATGGAGTTTAGATGGTAAGAAAATGAAAAATGCTGGAGGCTGTTTGACATTTTGAAAAGCACTGCATTTAAGAAATGCTTTGAGCCACCAGAGTAATTGACTCTGGTACAGTTTTGACCTTTAGGCCTGGGTTAAGTCTACACATTATATTAATTAGTATTATGCGTCTCCATATTATTCCACAAAGCTGTACAATTGAGCCTTGTGAGTTGTTTTTAGTTGGTCTCCTTGCTTTGTGTCTGCTCCCTTACAGAAGGAAATGTCCAAAGTGATCAGGCAGGGGTTTGATGAGATGCTTCAGTTTGAAAAAAAGATGGAAGAGGAGAAGAAGCGAGTGTACACTTACAAGAAGGCAGTAGAAAGGTAACATGCCTTTTCTCAGCATTTTTAAGAATGTCCACTCACGTGCTAACGTTGTTTTTACAACCTTCAGGTTGATGTCTGTAAACCAAACACTTTCTGAACGTTCTGCAAAAATTCTTCTGGAGCGAGGTGCCATTCAGGTTGATGGAGGTAAATGTTTATCATCCTCTCCTCTACCTTTTTTTGCTCTCTAAAGGTGCATCTCACTGTATTGTTCCGCTTATGTTTGAAGTATAATTTATTTCTCTCTTGCAGGAGTGGTGTTCTCCAGAGACTTTCGGATTAATCTGGTAGGTTTCTCCTGAGCTGCGCCGTTTCTCCCTTAGGTGTCTTTTACAGCTGATGATATAAATGTGCAGAATGTTTTATTTCTTGGTTTCAGACAAACATCGCACGCATCACTTTGGAGCAGAGTCTGGAGCTGCAGTCGAGGATAACGGCCTCTGTCCTAGTTATTCTGTAAGATATTCTCCTGCCCCTCGTTTTCTTTTTGCATCTGAAAATAATACAAAGCTAAACAGAGATGCAATCTTTTTGTCTTTACAGAGCAGAAAATGGCTTTGGGAAAATGTTTGTTGAAGAAGAGGAAAATAAATTTGTATCAGCACTTCTTCAAGCCTATAGGGACAAAAATGTGAGTGTGCCTAACAGTCTCTTTGTGTAAAGCAGGTATGTTTGCATCTCCGTGTTTTTTAGCTATTAAACCTGTGAATAATTATAGGATAGAACTTGGTCAAGTGCTGCTGATGAGGGAGAGCAGAAGGTGTATCTTCTAATCGTCTCCACTGAGTTGGTTTCTTTCCGAGTCAGATGAGCACAGTGGAGCGTTCAGCAACTATAGATTCAATGATTTACCACATTTGATTGTATAAATTAAAATACAGATGTAGAATATAGGACTTGCCTTCATTAGGTGCCACAAACTATTCCAAACGGCTAATAATGCTGCATGTATAAATGAAGTGCTTTATGTTTACAGGTTTAACACACAGTAAGTGTGTTAAAGAGAGTAAGTAGCAGCCAGCTACTGCTAATAGAACACAGTTGATTGATCATCAGCAAGTTTAAGCAAGTTTATTATTTATTTGGTGGCTGTATCAGAATTGTTGCCCTTATCAGCACCCCATCAATGTGTGCCACATACACATAAAACTAAGACACTAATGGCACACTGCACCCTCATACAGTGGCAACTTGGTAATCATAAGGCAGCCACACCTTAATCATTTTTTTTTTTTTTTCTGTTTTACAAAATTAACATCATGCTCTGAATAAGAGTTGAAACTAGTGATTGAGACCTTAAATTCATTAGGAAAGTGTTTAGTGAAGAGGGAAGTAGGGTCACTTTTTTTTTGCAATCAGAGAACGCTCTCCCTGCTGGCCAGTAAAAGGACTGCAGCTTTAAGTCCATTTTTACTTTGTCCATCGTACTTTGGTTCACGGCTTCTTTTTGCTGCCCAAGTGGCCATAAAGTCCTTTATTTCATGTTGGAGCAGCATGTTAATCTCCTTCATGATTGGCATCATCTCTCTTTTCAGCATGCTGTGGTGACCGTTCCAGGTGATCATCACGTCCACCTGAATAATCCTGATGTCGTTGCTCCAGTTTTGTCAGACTTCCTGCAGACCAAAGTCCTCTCTCAGTCTGATACACCAACTAATGTTCAGACTTCTAAGTTATAGCAAACACACACTTGAACCAGTCCCATCACACTGACCTGTTTTCTTGTATTTATACTGTACTATTTACACAGATTTAACTTTGGTGCTTAAAGCTCATTCTGCCATTTGTCTCAGTCACTAAAATGAGTCCACTAAGACTTGATGAACTCATGAAGTATTTAAAGCATTTAATAGCTACTGGTGCTGCTGATTTGAAGGAGAAAACATTGTTTTACCATCAAGCTGTTTTTGTTTAACTGCAGAGGGGTGCGCTACGAACAAGTGACATAGCCAGACTCATGTTCATATTGGCTGGCTTGTAACCTAAACACTGGTGAGAGATGAGGAGTGTCACAATGGTAATTATCAACTTTCTCTGTTAACTCAGGCTCATGTAAAAGGGGGCGTCAGGCGTTTCATTTCATTCTGCAAAAAATGGATCAATTCAGCCCCTCATACTCCAGTCAGAGGCATCAACAGAGGAACATATGATAGTGATCACTGAAGAAAAGCCTGGGAAAAAAAAAAATGTAAAGCAAACCCCAGTGCTGCAAAAGAGAAACTGCATGAGTTATATTTTCCCACTCAGTGTCCCCCATTTATTTCTAACATACCACATTGGAGCTCCGACTAAAAAAAAAATTATACTTTTAAATACATTTAAAGAAAAGTCCATTGAGTCATTAGACAATCCTATGGCCTAATGATGGTGATGCGGAAATGGCAATAGTTTGTGGCTATATAAAAGTGGGAAAATTTTACTAATTCAATATTTTTGGTGATAACAAGAATCTTATGTGTTCTATTTGCAGTGTAAAAGTGATCTGGCAGCCGATTAGGATCAAACATAAAATTTATTTTCTACATGTAATTTTACTGTAAGTTGTTTTTTTTTTTTGGGTGGGGGGTGGGGGGGTCAGTAAGAAATGGCTCAACACAGAATGTATATCAGGCTTGAAGTCTCCTAAAAATAAATAAGAATCTTTTGAAGATATGAAAATGTGGTTTTCCCAGCTTGTTTGGTGTCATTTATTGGATTGGATGATTGAAGTCGGAAGGAACAAGACAAATTGGCAATTTTAACAATTTGTTCACTAAACAAACCAGAGCCTCAGTAGCATGTGGAAGAACCATACACAGCCAGGCATCTCTTCCTCATCCTGGTCACCAGCTTGGTCACACTGTTATTACAAATGTGGCACCATTTCAGGGGAAATGCACAGGCTTTCCAACGGTACATGATTTATTACCAAGAAGCACTGTGTCAAAAAAAGAAACAAGTTCAAATTTCCCATTTATATCAAATACAATGCCTCATTAATTTCATGATAATATCCACAAAAGCTGAATTATGCATGTTTAGCAACCACCTAGCAATAGGCTAAAATAATCACTTTTTAGGATATAAACATCATCTGCCACCCAGATTATTTTTAAATGTTCTCATTGTGATGAAGTATATCAGTTTGCCAGCAGTACAACAGGCTTCTGCCTGTGACCTGGAAATCAGTCTGTGTGTCTAAGGGTGTCTCAATTCCTGAAATGCATGTGGATGGGAGAGGAGAGAGGAGGCTACACAGCTGTACCTTCTGGTGTAGTATTTAAACTCCAGCATAGGCTACAAAAAAGCTAGAATATACAAATCACTGTAGGAGGACCATTTAAACAACTGCTCTTTTCATCCTCCAGGGGTCAGTTCAGTTATTCAAGCTGATCAAACTTCCTGCTTTTCGCTGTTTTTCTGTGAGTTTAAAAAAAATAAAATCTGATATTTTGTCACATTGTGCCATGTTGTGAACTTAAACTGTCCCAAGTATAAAAATATCATGAGATCATGAACTACAGCAGCAGTTTTTAACAAAACAGTGGACAGATGATGGAGCTTTCACCTAACATATTTCAGTTCATCCTGAAGAGCCAGTGATGCCATCAGTTACATCAGCCTGTCCTCTGCTGTCTTTGAGGAATGATTGGGATTCACTGTGGCAGCTCAGAAGTCTCTCCAGTCTGCTGTGCATCATTAATATTTTAGCAAGTGTACAGTTTCTCAGATGTGCATCCACATGTTTAATCTCAAAGGTTAAGTGAGCAGTGGGGAGGAAACTGTGTACCAACACAGTGAGAGCAGAGGACGAATCATGACTTGAGTACTTTAGTGTCAAATATATTATCATGTATACAATTTCTGTACTTGAATCTTCACCTGTATTTTTTTTTTACATTAAACTAATGGCTTTCATTTTAATTTCATGAAATTATAAAATTCTAAAAAATTCATTTGTAGCTTCATTTGTGACTTTCTGACAGGTGTTAAAACGCCTGATATGTTGACATAAAAGAAGCTCAAGAAAAGAGGAAAAACATTGTGATCCACTAAAATGTGCTCTGGTTCTTGGTAAATTCTTACCCCTCAGCCTAAAAAGGCTGATGATATATTGTTGTCACCCTGCTGGACGAGCGGGTAGCTGACTTTCAACTTTATAAATGCAATAACTCGAGAACGACCTGACATAGGATGTTCAAATTCAACCATCTACTAAAGATCTTGGACAAGTTAGAATCTCGGTGACCTGGACCTCATAATCATGGTCAGAGATCAAGTTTTCTGAAAATCTTGTGAATACAATAACTCTGGGTCTGGGTCATGGGGGCAAGAGCCTAAACAGAGAAACCCAAACCTCCCTCTTGCCAGACACCTGCTCCAGCTTACCAGGGGGAAGAAGAATGCATTCCCACATCAGCTGAGAGATATAATCTCTCCAGCATGTCCTGGGTCTGCCTCGGGATGTCCTCCTGGTAGTACATGCTGTTCCCAGGAGGCATCCTAGTCAGATGCCTTAACCACCTCAACAGGCCCCTTTAAATGTAGAGGAGGGAGAGGCCAGCCACCCTTTGGAAGGAGCTCAATTTCTGCCACTTGTATCCATGATCTTGTTTATTATCCAAAGCTTGTGACCATCGGTGAGGGTAGGGATGTAGATCGACCGGTAAATCAACAGTTTTGCTTTCAAACTCTCTCTTCACCACAACGGACTAGTGCAGCGTCTGCATCACTGCAGCTGCAGCCCCAATCTGTGTGTCAGTCTCCTGCTCCCTTCTCCCGCTTACTCACGAACAACAATTTGTGATACTTAAACATTTCCACTGGGGGGCAGCAACTCATCCCTGACCCAGAGTGGGCACTCCACCCTTTTCCAGCTAAGGACCATGGCCTCATACATAGAGGTGCTAATTCTCATTCCTGCTGCTTCACACTTAGTTGTGAACCGCTCCAGTGTGACCTGGAGGCCACCACCTGATTCTGCAAAAAGAAGAGATGAGATTCTGAGGCCACCTACAGGTGCTGGACCCAAATTTAAATGGGCAAACAAGTAGCTACCATATCTAATACCTCTCTGTTTTGTGATAACATATGTAATGTTTGGTTAAAAAAAGAAGAAGGAGGCAATAACCAGTCATACATTAACAACCATCTTTCTAACTGTGGGCTCCAATTCAGCGTTCTTACACCATAGCAAATTAAATTAGGGTCATCAGGTTCTTGAGCCTTTTTTCTCTTTAATCTGTGACTGATTTATTTAGTTATTCCCCCAGGACTTCCAGGGATATATCATCTTACACCCGCAACAGAGAGCGCTCGGTGTCCCAGGAGAGATGGAGAGGGCACAGGAGATGGAAGGTGTGGCGACAGAGCAGATTACAGAGACTGAGAGGACAGGGAGAGGTCCACCTTTGTACTTTCACACTGATGAGAGAAGAGTGGTGAAGACAGCAGCCCTGCTTTATGTCCATTTTTATTTTACTCACATGAAGTGATGTATTTTAATCTTTAGTTTAATGTTAATCCTGTTTCTCCTGTTCCATTGGGAATCTAAGTTTTCAGTAGCACACAAATTATTATCTCTCTAACGTGTGTCCTGCTTTTTACAGCTTCATCAGATTAAACCCACTTTGGCAGCAAAAAGTTTTGTGGTTCGTAATGAAGAACAGTGCTTTTCTCCTCCTGTCTGTCTACACATGTATACAACAAATCACACACTAATGCTGTTTTTCTAATGTAGAGACATTGCTTAAAACCACATAAATGAACTTTATAATTTATTTTATTTTAGCATGACTATAGCTAAAATATACACTGACCACTTCATAAAGTACACCTGTTCAACTGCATTAATGGAAATATCTGATTAGCTGATCACTTGGCAGCAACTCAGTGTATTTAGGCATGGAGACATGATTGAGATGACCTGCAGAAATTCAACATGAGCATGAGAATGGGGAAGAAAGGTGATTTAAGTGACTAGTTAGAAATTGTTGATCTACTGGCATTTTCCCACACAACCATGT
Source organism: Archocentrus centrarchus (assembly GCF_007364275.1). Lineage (NCBI taxonomy): Eukaryota > Metazoa > Chordata > Actinopteri > Cichliformes > Cichlidae > Archocentrus > Archocentrus centrarchus. Next base: position 23,466,301 of record NC_044346.1, on the reverse strand, counting down.
TTAGAGTTGACACAGAATGGTCATAAAAAGAGAAAATATCCAGTGAGTGTCAGGTCTCTGGGTGAAAATGCCTTGTTGGTGTCAGAGGAGAATGGTCAGACTGCTTCTAGGAAACCAAGATGTGCTGAAGAGCATCTCTGAACGCACAACAGGTTGAACCTTGAAGGAGATGGTCTATATCAGCAGATGACCACACCGTCCTGCCAGTCCTGCCAGCTAAGAACAGAAAACTGAGACTACAGTTGACACGGCTCTGGTCTTGATTTTTGCAGCAATATTTGGACTGTAGGGTCATAAACAATATGAAAACTATGAAAGCCTGTCTTGTATTCACATTGCTGGTGGTGTAATGGTGTGGAGGATATTTTTGTGGTATGCTTTGGTCCCCTAGTATCAACTGAGCATCATTAAAACACCAAAACCTACCTGAGTATTGTTGCTGACCTTGTCCATCTCTTTATGACTACGTGGACCAAAATCTCTGAGGAATGTTTCCAGATTAAGAAGATTTGAATCAGTTTTGAGGGTGAAGGGACAAGGCATACTTCCTGAATCACCCTGAGTCCCTGCGTGTTCGTTAATTGGGAAAAATTCACTAGTCAGACGCGGGAGCACAATCAAGGAGATGTTTAATACACACACACAAGTCACACAAAGTGTTACAGAGTACTCTGGTTCAGAACTGTAGAAGCTGCCTAATACAATCAGTCGGTGCAGCTTCACACAAGTCTGACACTGCTCTCTATCTTAGTCCACTTTTTATACACAGGGTTCCACAACCCTGTTACACATGCAAGATGTTGCCTTGTACGGCGGGGGACATGTAGCATGCTTATCAGTTCCTTCTTCTGCCCTTCGCTGTCACCAGTTAACGGCCTCATTTGGGTCCTGTAGGCACAAAACATCAGACCAAAACACACAATCTTTTCCAGTAACTCATCCAGCATGATTTTCCTGCCTCTCTACTATGCAGTCTTATTTGTGTCTCCTGTGCAGTGTTATTTCAACACCTTCACCTTGTTGTGAAGATTAATGCTGTGATATGCTACTTGATACTATGTTTCTATTTAAATTGTTATATTTATGGTATGTCTACTGTGCAGCTTATTTATACTCCTTCCTTCAGAGGGCAAAAGCAATCTTGTGTTTAGGGTGGTGGTGGTGGGTCGCCGCCTTGGGATGAACCAGTTTTTGCCTTAGGGTGTGACTTAGTTTTAAGTATACTCGGATGTCATGTTCAGAATTCTTCTGAGTTTCTCTGACAAGCCTGCCACATACTGTGAAGTATGACAAGGTTCATCTTGTCATTCTTATTCTCCCTAGTTTGTGTTTGACCTTCTTTCCTGTGCACAGAAGTCCAGTCGCCTTTTTTTCAAGCCCCAGAGTTCACTTGACTAATGTGCCACAAGCGGTGGCTGGGGTGGAGGCGGGGCACCGGTCCCAACCGAGATAAAAAGGGAGGGTAGCGTCAGTAAGAGCAGCTGGTATAAAATGTTTGCCACATTAAACATGCGGGTTAACTTTTTGGTTCGGAGCGCAAGTTAAGAACGACTCCCTGTGGCGGCGGTGGTGCAAACCGTCTTTACTCTGTTGGCCGAAGAGAAAAGAAAAGGAAAGGCGTGTTCGGAGGCAGCGAGAGGGGATGAAAGGCATGAACAGGACTTTAGGAGGACACACAGAACGCTGGTGTGGCTGAGGAGGATGCTGGGGGCAGTGAGATGAAGGGAGATCCCTAAAGTGAGCAGCGGAAAGAAGAACCAGAGGTGTTTCTAGGGTTTTTTTCAGTGGGATGGCACAGGGGGAGCCCACAGGACATACTAGTTGTGCCAGATAAAGCCTCAAAATTATATAATGATATTTTAAGAAAATATCATATATATAATTTACGATAAGTTTTTTTTTCTTAATCGATGATTGCAGCTTGCAAGCAGCAGCATTTTTAGTGCAAACCAAAATGCAGAGCATTTTCCATCCTTCTCTTCTCATGAGCACATTGATGACAGATGACCTGATTCAAAGTGTGAATCTATTACCAGCAGCATTAGAGCGCAATAGCAGTGACAAAGCAGAAGTCAAAGTAAGCACAAAATCACAAAAGTACACAAGATGTTTTCCCATGAAATTTTAAGTAAACATATAAAATAAGTGCTTAACACTTTAGTTTAACAATAACTAAACTGAAGTAACCTTCTAACTCACAATATTGAGACATAATAAAATGATTTCTATGTTGTATCTTGGGTCGAGCTTTTTATCCAGTAGCATAAAGCCCTCCTTTACCACCATGTAACCACATCAGAAATTTCCATCCACTGTTAGCTCTTCCTGCCATGTGGAGCACAGTTTAGGAGTGCTCCTGTGATGCTCGGTTGAGTCAGAATATAGATATAAATATATTGTTTTATGTTCTGTGGGCTGAGTCATTTATTTAAGATGGGTCACAATCACCAGCTGCTATGAAGTCCTCATGTGTCTTCATAGCCTGGGTGTACTCGACTCTTTTTGCCTCGAGTGAAGAAACAAGTTTGTTGTTTCCAACTATAGCTAGAACAGTTTTTGTGCATATTTTGCAACACATTGTGCTTTGTTGGAGGTTGTTGTGATAGCTCTATTTTTAGTAAATCTTCATTGGAGGCTGACATGTTGTGCGTGCTAGGGAGGTTAAACACCTGGTATTGCTTTATCAGTGATATTATCGTATGGCGTTTTTTTATCACGTAAAAATGTATACCGGTATTATCACAAATTGTATGATATGGCGCAGTTCTAATAAATACAGAGGAGAAAATTGGTGATACAGCTCTGTGCTCCAGTACAGGTGGTACTACACTAAAAATGGCACTGCAGAAGAGATGAAACACTTTTGTACTGAATATGGTTGGAATCTTACTTGAGCAATAGTCAAACATTTTAACATTAAATGAAAAGAATATATCTAAGGTAAAAGTCATCCATCCATCCATCCACTTTAACTGCTTATCTGGTTTTGGGTCACAGGGGTGCTACCCCAGCTGTGATCAGGTGAGTGGCTATTATGCACAGTCATAGACATTAAATTATTTTGTGTGGCTGGCTCTGCATGTATCTCCCAACAAAACACAAGTAATCCATTCACATCTTCCAAAAGGAGTTTGGATCATTATTGTTAACAGGCAGCTGTAAGGAGAGATCATAAGGAGGAACTGAACATAATTTGATGATATACAAAATTCAGTTAAGCTATTTGTCAATTATAGTCTGATGGCCCATTATGGCAGCGGTGATAGGAAATATAGGAAAAATGTCATAATCAAATGATCTTTGTATCAAACAGGAGACTAGCTAAGAGCCTTCCTCTGCCCATGAAGAACGATGAGAGCCGTCCCAGGATAGACCTAGTTGTGTTCATCATCAACCTAACCTCAGAGCTCAGGTAACTTATAAATCCATGCATTCATCCATTCGTCTTTTTCCATTTATCCAATTCAGGGTTGTGGAGGGGCTTGAGTCTGTCCCAGCTGAGAGACAGACGGCTATTCAATCTCACACCTACAGTCTAATTAGAATCACCAGTTACCTTAAGCTCATGCAAGTCCACACGGGCCTCTTTTCCACCGATGGGGTTCCGGTGCCAGTATTTGAACCGTTGAGTGTTTTTTTCACCGCGAATGCACTCTGTGCTCTACCGAAAAACGGCTTCAACTCGGGCCCCACAAGCTAGCTGGTCTCGAACCAAGAACGTGTGACGAAAGCGGCAGAAGGGCGCGTCTCAACATCAAGTTTTCTACAGTTATTTCACTGTGTGGTGAGTATTACATGAGAAAAGTGATGTGATTTTCACGGCTGTGAATTAGGTTGGGCTCTAAGGCTGAACTTGCTGCTTTGTATCAGTTCATATCACAGATAAAAGGACACAAAGTGCGTACTTGTCATCTTGCTCTTGACCGCTGTCTGTGTTTCCCTCTGTGCTGCACACAGATGCTGCAGTAGTTTGGTTTGGACCGTAAAATGTGTGTGCCGTTGTAACATAAAATCCGATTCACCACACTTACATTCCAGATATCTGATATCGATTTATGACTAGACTTATTAGTAAATGAAGATATCTCTAATTATATTTTGACAAGACAAAATACCTATTTGAGATATCTCTAATTACATTCTGACTAGTAGAAATGACATCAGATTTACCACTGAGTTGAATGGAGGCTTCAATTCAAGATATCTACAATGAATTACTATCTGAAACACAATTAAATTATGGCTAGTCATAAAGTTAATTCAAGATATCTCGCTTTTTGTTCTGACTAGTCATGAGTCTAATTAAAGATATCTCGAATGACACCATAATTTAACATATCTTAAATGTATTTTTAAATAGGAAATATATAGTTTTGACTAGTGCAAATTAATTCTAGATATCTTGAAAGCAAATAATTAGGCAAAACTAGAGATATCTAGAACTGTAATTATGACTAGTCAAAATTCCCTTTAAGATATCTCCAAATGAATTACAGATATCTTGAATTAGACGGCTTTTATATTTAAGATATCTTAAATTAACATTGTGACTAATCAGAATGACATCACTGATATCTTGAATTAGTATTCTGTCAACACGCCCAGATTTACGTAGCATTTTGGCGGAAAGTTAATAAAAATGGCCTGCCATAAAATCAGAGATTCTTTGCAGATTTCTTAAGCAGTCTTCAAGTGCACAATTTTCACATTCTTGCATATCCCATACTGAAGAGCTCTTTCTATACTGTAGCATTTTCTTACAATTTTGTCCAGAACGGCCAGCACCCTTGCAGACACCTGAAATTCTACACTACAGGCAATTGTTTGGACAGCTCAGTAAAGCACAAAGGGGCTTGCATGCAATCTCTTAATTCAGATATCTAAAAATGTCATTTTGACTAGTCAGTTATGATTGAGATATCTTGAATTGTAATTACGGATGTGTGACCCTTCAAATGACGAATCCGGTGACAACATTTGAGATGTCTTGAAAGGAAGGGGTTCCATAGGTCGAGAAACCATTAAAAATCCATCACTTGACCCAGCTGCCCTAGCTAATTATAGGTCAGTCTCCAACATTCTTTCTCAAAGATTCTCTAAAGAGTAGTTGTAAAACTGATCTGCAGAGGAATGGTGTGTTACAGAAACAGCATTGGAGAATGTTACATCTTATGGCCTCTGACTGTGGACTCATTTCTGTGCTTGTCCTGTTGGACCTCAGTGCAGTGTTCGATACTGTTGACCATAATGTGTTTTTACAGCTATTTGTGCTTGAAGTTTATCCATTTTGGGGGTTTGCACCTATTCCAGGTGTCAGGGTGAGACAGATGCACCCTGGACATGTCACCATGGCTAACAGTGACAGACCTACCATGCACGTGTTTGGACTTTGGAAGAAAAGCTATACAGACACAGGGAGAAAAGGCAGACTCCAAACAGAAAGGCACCGCTTCATGAGTTTCAGGCCAATATTTGAAGTATTGCACCATGCTGCCAAACCAAAAAAAAATAAAGAGTATAGCATCAAGTCAATTAAACGCTTGGGATATTGATCTGGTCAGTTCAGTGGCAGAGAGGGTTATCAGTTTCAGATGCTTTGATGTTAATGAAAGCAACAGTTACACTAGAGGGACAACAATGAGAACCACCAAAAGACAGGAAGGGTTTTACAAGTGGAAGCAACCAAGGATTATACTAATCGTGCTTGGCTAGGGTCTGTCACTACTGGTGGAATGAAGTTATATCTGGACCCCACAGACATGAACTACTCCAGAATGGCACAATACAGTCAATGCCAGAGGGCTTTGTGTCTCAAGAGTGAGGAGACTTCAGGAGACAGGAAATTACTCCTGGAGAGCTGGACAGGGCCATAGAAGGACCTTCATCCATCAGGACCAGCATCTGTTCTTTCGTGCAAGGAGGAACAGAATTAGTACTGCCAGAACCCTATAAGATAACCTCCAGCAGGCCACTGGTGTGAATGTCTGACCAATCAGAAATATTGACATGCCCTCTAGTGGTCCATGTATTTACTGCCCAGCAACATGGCAGTCCACTGGCATTTGCCATAATTGGCAGGTGTACCACTGGTGCTCTGCTTCTCACAGGTGAAAACAGGTTCACCCTGAGGACATGCAGACATGAAAGGGTCTGCAGAAGCATTGGAGAACATGCTGTGGGAATGACCATTTTGGTGGGTCAGTGATGTCTAGGGAGGTTCAATTATATAAAATAAACAGAACTAAAAATGGACAAATTAATGTTGAAATTTTTTTATTAAGGGATTTCAGTGTATCGAGTTTCCAACTTCAAAAAAACTGAATATTCTTGAGCTGATTTGAAGTATACAACATACAGATGAGACTTTCCATTTTCCTAGAAATCACTTGCATGTGTTGAGCTCTGTATGGCTAGTAAGATGTCAGGCTCAGCCTGTGAAGCCCAGCTCTTTGTAGTCAGCCTCAAGGTCAGCAATGATCTCGTCCATCACATTCCTCAGGGCCTGTTGTCCAGCAGCATGGAGTCCAGCCTTTTCTGCCATGACTTTAACAAGAATCTCAGAGATCAGCTGGAGAGGAGAACAGAATATACTTCAGGTAAAGCTCAGTTTAAAGACAAGGGAGCTAGATTAAACTTGACCCCTTTTGCACATCAACCTCACCTTGAAGTTATTAATTGGGATCTTGTGTGTGGTGGCATGGCTGTTGGCCAGAGGTTTGAGAATGGCAGCATGGCTGCCTTTGGCCTTCACTAGTTCACCCAGTTTCTTTAGCACAGTGGCACCATGGTCAGAAACCTCTGCATTACTGGCCAGCTCACCCTGAGGGATGCTGGCAAACCTGGGGAACAGCTTCTGGGTCTCTGGGTGCTCTGTGAATAAACTGATTAAGAGGAGATTGTTGTCACCCTGATGCACCTAGATAATGTCTGCATTTTTTGGGCATTGGTGTAGATGCTACAATTTAATCATCCTTGATCAGGTTTATACCTGATGTGTCCATAGTGATCAGTGTTCTTCCCCTTTCCATAAATTAGAGGGGGCAGAACATCTCAAGCAACCTTGGATGTGATGTAGAGTTAATGTTAACCATGACCTCAAGACTGAGATTTACCACCATTATGCAAACCATGTGTAGGCTTCATAAGGTGTAGACTGTAGAAGCAACATGAATTCCATTTCTAAGCTGCAGTGGAGTTCAATTTCAAGTACTGCTAAAGCACTGAGTAATCTGTCCTGTAGCAAGGATTATGATTTTTCCTGGAGTCACTGACCGGGTCAAAACCAGGCTCCCGAAGGTCTTGTGGTCTGCCTCCACTGGACCCCAGTACATCAGAACTGCATCAAAGTCAGCCATGATCTGAGGAGACAACCTGATGAGGACAGGGGAAACATTTTGGGGCAGCTGCCCATTTATAGGAAGCTTGCCAGTTATGGATACTGTCATCCTGCACTGTACAGCTGTGATGTACTAGCTGACAGCCAACTATCTCAGTCAAGGGCAACTCATGGAGTCACTTCTGGGTTTAATGAATTTAAGGTCACCACAAGGCTGAGACACGAACAAGCTTTAACAAGTTTGTAAACTAATGCAGCAGTCATGCATTTCCTTAATGAAAAAAAAAAAAAAAAAATATGAATCAAGTCAGTGACTTCTGCAGTTTTGCCCCATTAACAGTTTTTACCATGTCTGCTGTTTTATTAAAGATTTTTACAATGACTGAAGTTATTACCTTACCTGCAAAGGTAGTAAAATATCCTGTATAGTAACACCAGATCGCTCTCATCCTGCCTAACCCCCTTGGTCTGACTTTAATACTCCCTCACTTGCTTTGGGAAGCCTGCCTCACTACACGTACACCCCAGCTTCTCAGTGACCCAGAGACAGACATCAGGTCTTATATACAGATACAGCCCCATACAAAGTACAAATTAGCATTAAAAGTCTCCAGTATATACACCAAGTCACTCTTCAGAGCCTGGACTTTATTGAAGACTCAAGTCAAAAGCGGTACAAGAGTAGTGTTAGTGTATTAACATTAATTGGCCCTGAATCCAGAAGAATCAGGATTTGATTGAGACCTTTTCCTGAAGTTACAAGAGCATCTCCTAGTCTTTGACCCCTTTCATTCTATATGGATTTGTAAAAGGTGAGGTAAGAGGTTTTGGCTTACCTTACGCTTGTTAAGAGTCTTCCCAAAGGTTCCTGGCTTCAGATTTGAGTCAAATAAATCTCCCCTCTGGTAAGGGGAGATTTAAACAATCACAAAACCACCTTGGTGCCCATAATTGAAATTACTGTGCTTTTTATTATTTTTATTTTTTATTTTTTAAATAAATAAATAAATAATTACCCCAGCGCCACCCCAGTAAAACAGACTTACCTTCCTTCAGGACATATTACCAACACGCTGAGGAGGGCTTTTGTACGTTCTCAGCTAATTGAGCAAGCGAGACACAGGTGTCTGTAATTAGTCAAACAAATAGCACCCTACAACACCCAACAGTTGTAAGCTCCGCCTCTAAACTAAGGTAAATTAAGGTGGGACAAGACATGTCACAACCACACATCCACCTGCAAAACAGAGGAGTTTTTAAATTATCATTTTCTTCAAAGCAACTAATCAGATCAGCTCATGTTTTTAGTGACATAACTTAAAAAAAAAAAATTGCGCTTGGTCACGTTGTCCACAGGACCTACAGAAACACCTGTCATTTTAGTGTGGGAGGTTTCATGGCTAAATTGGACCAGCCTGGTGGCCAATCTTCATTAATTGCACATTGCACCAGTAAGAGCAGAGTGTGAAGGTCCAATTAGCAGGGTAAGAGCACAGTTTTGCTCAAAATATTGCAATGCACACAACATTATGGGTGACATACCAGAGTTCAAAAGAGGACAAATTGTTGGTGTACGTCTTGCTGGTGCATCTGTGACCAAGACAGCAAGTCTTTGTGATGTATCAAGAGCCACGGTATCCAGGGTAATGTCAGCATACCACCAAGAAGGACGAACCACATCCAACAGGATTAACTGTGGACGCAAGAGGAAGCTGTCTGAAAGGGATGTTCGGGTAATAACCCGGATTGTATCCAAAAAAACATAAAACCACGGATGCCCAAATCACGGCAGAATTAAATGTGCACATCAACTCTCCTGTTTCCACCAAAACTGTCCGTCGGGAGCTCCACAGGTTCAATATACATGGCCGGGCTGCTATAGCCAAACCTTTGGTCACTGATGCCAATGCCAAACGTCGGTTTAAATGGTGCAAGCCCAAATCTTGGGCTGTGGACAATGTGAAACATGTATTGTTCTCTGATGAGTCCACCTTTACTGTTTTCCCCACATCCGGGAGAGTTACGGTGTGAGAAGCCCCAAAGAAGCGTACCACCCAGACTGTTGCGTGCCCAGAGTGAAGCATGGGGGTGGATCAGTGATGGTTTGGGCTGCCATATCATGGCATTCCCTTGGCCCAATACTTGTGCTAGATGGGCGCGTCACTGCCAAGGACTACCGAACCATTCTGGAGGACCATGTGCATCCAATGGTTCAAACATTGTATCCTGAAGGCGGTGCCGTGTATCAGGATGACAATGCACCAATACACACAGCAAGACTGGTGAAAGATTGGTTTGATGAACATGAAAGTGAAGTTGAACATCTCCCATGGCCTGCACAGTCACCAGATCTAAATATTATTGAGCCACTTTGGGGTGTTTTGGAGGAGCGAGTCAGGAAACGTGGTCAGGTAGCCAATGTGCAAAGAAATGTCCAAAAAAAAAACTTTGAAAGACCTTCAGTAAGCCTGAAGAACTGTTGATTAAGACCACTTTAAAAATGTCAATAAAGTCTGGCTACATGAAAACAAAATATTATAAAATGAAGGGTGGCACAAGATTTTTGTACATTATCTGGTAGGTTTCTCCTGAGCTGAGAAAGGTATCTTTTATCTAAGGTATCTTTTACAGCTCATGATATAAATGTGCAGAATGTTTTGTTTCTCGGTTTTTAATCTCCATCACAACTGGTGTCATCTGTGTTTTCAGCATGCTGTGGTGAATGCTCCAGGTGATCATCACATCCACATGAATAATCCTGATGTCGTTGCTCCAGTTTTGTCAGACTTCCTGCAGATCAAAGTCCTCTCTCAGTCTGCTACACCAACTACACCAACAACAAACACACTCGAACCAGTTATTCCTCAAGTCCCGTCACACTGACCTAACTGTTTTCTTGTATTTATACTGTACTATTTACACAGATTTAACTTTGGTGCTTAGCGCTCATTCTGCCTGCTGGTTGTCTTAGTCACTAAAATGAGTCCACTAAGACTTAATGAACTCATCAAGTATTTAAAGCATTTTAATGGATACTGGTGCTGCAGATCTCAAGGAGAAAACATTGTTTTTCCATCAAGCTGCTTTTGCTTAACTGCAGAGGGGTGCACTATGAGCAAGTTTGACATAAACAGACTCACGTTCATGTTGGCTGGCTTGTAACCTAAACACTGGTGAGAGATAAGAAATGTCCAATCCTAGTTACCAACTTTCTCTATTGACTCAGGCTCATGCAAAAGGGTGCGTCAGATACTTCATTTCATGCTTCTGCAAAAAACTTGATCAATTCAGCCCCTCATACTCCAGTCAGAGGCATCAGCAGAGGAACATGATAGTGATCAGTGAAGAAAAGCCTGGAAAAAAAATGTAAAGCAAACCCCAGTGCTGCAAAAGAGAAACTGCATGAGTTATATTTTCCCACTCAGTCTCTCCCATTTGCTTCTCACATACCACACTGGAGCTCTGAAAATAAAAAATTATACTTTTAAATGCATTTAAACAAAAGTGCATTGACAATCCTATAGCCCAATGATGGTGATGATGAGGAACTAGCATTAGTTGGGAAAAGTGGGAAAATTTTACTGATTGAATATTTTTGGTGATAACGACACTATCTAATTTATCTGTGTTCTATTTGCAGTGTAAAAGTGATCTGGGAGCCAATTAGGATCAGACATAACATTTATTTTCTACATAAACAACTGAATACATGCAATTTCCTGTGACTACACAGCTGTAACTTTACTGGAAGTTATTTTTTATTTATTTATTTATATTTTTTGGAGGGGGGGGGTCAACAGGGAATGTGTGCCCGTTTGAGTCATAAAGAAGGAAAATGAAATATTTTGTTACTGACAAGTAGCTGTTATATATAAGAACCATTCAAACATAAACATCCGTCTTTCTAACTGTGGATCTCGAACCTTTTTTCTCTTTAATCTTTGACTGATTTATTTAATTATTCCCCCAGGACTTCCAGGGATAGATCATCTTACACCCGCGACAGAGCGCGGGTGTTTCAGGAGAGATGGAGAGGGCACAGGAGATGGATGGTGTGGCAACAGAGCAGATTACAGAGACTGAGAGGACAGGGAGAGGTCCACCTTTTTACTTTCACACTGATGAGAGAAGAGTGGTGAAGACAGCAGCCCTGCTTTAAGTCCATTTTTATTTTACTCACATGAAGTGATGTATTTTTTTATCCTTAGTTTAATGATAATCCTGTTTCTCCTGTTCATTAATTCAATTCAATTCAATTCAATTCAGTTTTATATAGCGCCAAATCACAACAAAAAGTCACCTCAAGGCGCTTTGCATTGTAGGTAAAGACCCTACAATAATACAGAGAAAACCCAACAGTCAAAACGACCTCCTATGAGCAGCACTTGGCGACAGTGGGAAGTAAAAACTCTCTTTAAACAGGAAGAAACCTCCAGCAGAACCAGGCTCAGGGAGGGGCAGTCATCTGCCGCGACTGGTTGGGGCCGAGGGGAGAGAAAAAAAGACATGCTGTGGAAGAGAGACAGAGATTAATAATAACTAGTGATTAAACTCAGAGTGAAGTATAAACAGAGTAAAAAAAGGTGAGTAAAAAGAAAAAGTGCATTATGGGAACCCACCAGCAGCCTAGGCCTATTGCAGCATAACTAAGAGATGGTTCAGGGTCACCTGATCCAACCCTAACTATACGCTTTATCATTAAGGAAAGTTTTAAGCCTAATTTTAAAAATAGAGAGGGTGTCTGTCTCCAAGGTAATGCCATCCAGAGTAAGTATCTGGTTTGACACCATGTTTCTAAGATTTTTGGCGCCGAGCACAAAAACTTCAGTTTTATCTGAATTTAGAAGCAGGAAATTAGAGGTCATCCAGGCTTTTATGTCTTTAAGACATTCCTGCAGTTTAACTAATTGATGAAATTAGGAATCTCAGTTTCAGTAGCCAAATCGGACTCGTTAATGTGGCATAGCGCTCGCAGTAATGCTTGAAATGAGCTGTGAATGACTTAAGGCACTTCTCATGGTTGTTTTACCTGCTGCCTTCAAACCATAACAATCTCATTTTGCCAATTTGACACACATTGGCTAAGATGCCGTGATGAGCTTGTACTCTGAATATAAACTCACTCACCCCCTGAAAGAAGTCATCCGAGTATTTCCTCTCCTATCTGGAGGGATATAAATGATGTGAATATTTACATTATGACACTTTGCTGTGATACAACCTGGATGTTTGTGGGGAATCTACTTTGCTGTGCCACCATTAAGTGAATACAATTTTTTTTTAAATCCAGCTTAGCAGCAAAAGGTTTTGTGGTTAGAGAAGAACAGTCCTTTTCTCCTCCTGTCTGTCTTCACATGTATACAATAAATCATCCACAGATGCTGTTCTAATTTAGTGACGTTGCTTAAAAACATATAAATGACCTTTAGAATGCATTTCATTTTAGCATGACTATAGCTAAAATATACCCTCTGAACACTTCATTAGGTACACCTGTTCAACTGCTAACTGATTTAATTTGGGTATGCTTTTTCAGGCGTTTTTTGTTTTTTTTAGCCGCCAGTTAAGGGGTTAATGGAAATATTTGGTTAGCTGATCACGTGACAGCAACTGGCAGTTACATGCTTAAATAAGCATGGCAGGTTATTTAGGCATGTAAACATGATTGAGATGCCCCGCTGAAATTCAAACTGAGCATGAGAATGGGTAAGACAGATGATTTAAGTGACTAATTAGAAATTGCTGATCTACTGGCGTTTTCGACCGTGTCCATCCCTTTCTGACCACATGGACCAAAATCTCTGAAGAATGTTTCCAGATCAAGAAGATTTAAATCAGTTTTGAGGGCAAAAGCAACCTGACACTATCAAGCTGTACCTCATAAAGTCATCAGTGAGTCTAATTTATAATGGTTATTAGAGGGCAAAATATAATCATGCCTCAGCCCCCCCCACCCCCCACCCCCCCCAAAAAACAAACAAACAAACAAACAAACAAAACAAAACAAAAAAAACAAAAACTCACCACCACCACTGCTACACACACACACACACACACACACACACACACACACACACACACACACACACACACACACACACACACACACACACACACACACACACAGACTTTCCCTTATGTTCAAACACACAACATACACCCTAATTTTGTCTTAAAATGTACAATAAAATAAATATGTGATATTATGCTGTTTTAAATAACGATGACAGATACAAAATTATTTTTTTTTAATTATTACAGGTTGTTTTTGGTCCGTTAAACAATAATCAGACATTACCATCAAACTTAGGATAGAAGCACAAGAAAATTTAAGCGGCTGCTCACGATGTTGCCACATAATAAAATATTTTCTGTCTGGGATGTTGTATCTTGGGTCAAGCTTTTTAACCAGTTGCATAAAGCCCTCCTTTGTAACCACATCAGAAATTTCCATCCACTGTTAGCTCTTCATGTCATGTGGAGCACAGTTTAGGAGTGATCCTTGTGATGCTTGGTTGAGTCACAAAATATAGATATAAATGTATAGGTTTATATTTTGTGGGTTGAGTAGAATCCATCCATCCATCCACCTGCTTAGCTTATTCTGGGTCAGAGGGGTGCTATCCCAGCTGTGATCAGGCAAGAGGCAGGGTACACCATGACAGGTCATCTGTCCATCACACAACTATTATGCATGTTCATACACATTTAATTATTTTGTGTGGCTCTGCACGTATCTCTTGCCACAGCTCTGACAAAACACAAGGAATCCATTCACATCTTTCAAAATGGAGGGGTTTGCTTACAATTTGAGGCGGGGGGGATGCGAGGGAGAATGGCAGGTAAGTAGTGAGATTTAAAGTCGGTATACAGATTGCAGGCTGATTTGCTTGAAAAAGCCAGGGCAGAATGAGAATTAGTCTAGAGCAGTGATGTGACATCAGCTTTGAATTTGACAGCATGTGAAAACAGAAGTGCTTTAGCTCCCCAAGAAAAATAGCTTCTGTCTGTCTGTGTTGAGAACAAATGATCCTTCATAGCACCCTCAGTAAAATGCTTAGCACCTGCAGAAAAATATTTCTGACTGTGACTACAGATCTTCCTCATTGAACTTAGGCATGAGCTTACTGCCTGTCCAGTAGGTGGTGCAGAGGGTGGTCCATTTATTTTCCATAACCTCTCACCATAACCACAGTCATGGATGACCTCAGAGTCAGGTTAGAATACAGTCGATACAGTCTGTATTGCCAGAAAGAAAGTACCAACATCTTTAAACTGTGCATAAACACTGTATGTGACTGAGATATGTTTCTTACAGGTTTAAGACTTTTTTTTTCATTAACTGTGTGTGATGGAGTAAAGTGAGATCATCAGGTTTTATGCTGACCTGTAGTTTTCACCAGTGTCACTGTGAACGTGTGAGTAAGGCTCGCTTCATCCTGCAAACTGCTGAAGTCTGCTGTCTGTCAGGGGAAATGGCTGCAGCACATGAATGGAAACAGAATCTGCCATCCTCACAGTGAAACAAGATTTGTTTTGTACCATTTATCACATTTATGTTCAACCAGTATGACTGCATCAGTTTATTTATTAACAATTTATTTTGATAATCAACAATAAACAAGCAGATATTGACTTTTATACTATTATTTCATACTATTCATATTCATTAAATAGTTGTGTCCATGTTGTAATTTTGACTGGAGGACTTGTGCTTGATACTAACACATGGTTATTCTGCAGTGAATTATGCAGTTATACAATGAGTTTTAGTTATGTGTGAATTTAAATACTAATAAAACTGTCATAATCTAAGTAAAGGGGATGTATAACAGAGGTGGGTGAGAGTCCCGTTATTGTCATCTCTTTGTATTAAACAGGGGACTAGCTAAGAGCCTTCCTCTGCCCATGGAGAATGATGAGAATCGTCCCAGGGTAGACCTAGTTGTGTTCATCATCAACCTAACCTCAGAGCTCAGGTAACTTATAAATCCATCCATCCATCCAGCCAGCCAGACATCTATTTTCTGCTGCTTATCAGGATCCTAATCAGATGCCTGAACCACCTCAGCTGACTTGCTCCGCTCTCCCCCCAACATTGACTTGTCTCTGACCCAGACTGAGTGCGTCATCCTTTTCTAGCTGAGAACCATGACCTCAGACTTGAAGGTTTAATGATGTTAAACTTGATGTCATTATGTAGAAACAGGCTCCTGACATGTGCTGGTCAACATATTGTAAATGATATGTAAAAACAATGGTTGATAAAGCATATTAAGATGTAGTAGTGGTTTATTCTGTTTTTTTAGTCAGTTTTCAGTCAGCAGAAGCATCTCTCAAATATTTGGACCCTGGATATTTCCTTGGAAAAGTCTGCTTCATGGTTACTAACAGTGTGGCAATGGTTTAAATGGTTAAAGCCCTAAATGGTTAGTATTTTTTTGTTTTGTTTTTTGTGTGTGTGTTTGTTTTCTAAGTCCAAGGAGGGAAAAATAAGCAAAGATTAAATCAAGGAGAAATTGTGTACCACTGTTTACATTATACATGATTGTCAAACACCACCCACAATACATATTGTTGTAGTTTCAGCCTTATCTGTGTTTCTGGCCAGCTGACCTATTTGTACTTCTTTCTTTTGTAGCCCGAAATGCTTCTGACCCCACGGAGCGCCTGAATGCTGTCAGAAAGCTGGCTGCATTGCTCCATTGTCCCCTGTTTTTGCAGAGGATCAGGTTTGTAGCAGTCTGGGTCACACTGATATGTGTTTAATCATGATTAAACATGATTTTACACATACTCATGTGTAAAATCCAAATCCAGCCCTTCTCACATTTTAATGTGGTCTGCATATTAGTTTATGTTCTCAGTAAACTTGGGCCTTGAGGGTTGTAGCCACAGTTTGCATAGCAGCACATACCCCTTGCACACTGTTGCAGCCTCAAACACATTTCTTGTAGAAACATATGCACAACGTTTCATTCTCTTTGCATAGGGATTAATTTGTCTTTATTAAATATTCAATACTTGCTGTAGTCATCATTTTGAGGCTTATGAAACAGTTTGTTTGGCTGTTTGTCTTTTCTTTACTTAGGTTAGTTAAGTAGCGTCTTTGTTGACTGATTCATATAGTGTCAACTGCACATTAGGGGTCATGAGGAAAAGGCCTGAAATTGAACTGTGAAAGTTGCTTGTGTACATACAGTGGGTATGGAAAGTATTCAGACCCCTTTAAATTTTTCACTCTTTGTTTCATTTCATTTGCTAAAATCAAAAAAGTTCATTTTATTTCTCATTAATGTACACTCAGCACCCATCTTGACAGAAAAAAAAACAGAAATGTAGAAATTTTTGCAAATTTATTAAAAAAGAAAAATTGAAATATCACATGTATTCAGACCCTTTGCTGTGACACTCACATTTAACTCACATGCTGTCCATTTCTTCTGATCCTCCTTGAGGTGGTTCTACTCCTTCATCGGAGTCCAGCTGTGTTTAATTAAAAGGATTCGACTTGATTAGGAAAGGCACACACCTGTATATATAAGACAGTGCATGTCAGAGCAAATGAAAATCATGAGGTCGGAGGAACTGCCCAATGAGCTCAGAGACAGAATTGCGGCAAGGCACAGATCTGGCCAAGGTTACAAAAGAATTTCTGCAGCACTCAAGGTCCCTAAGAGCATAGTGGCCTCCATAATCCTTAAATGGAAGAAGTTTGGGATGACCAGAACTCTTCCTAGACCTGGCCGCCCAGCCAAACTGAGTAATCGTGGGAGAAGATCCTTGGTGAGAGAGGTAAAGAAGAACCCAAAGATCACTGTGGCTGAGCTCAAGAGATGCAGTAGGGATATGGGAGAAAGTTCCACAAAGTCAACTATCACTGCAGCCCTCCACCAGTCGGGGCTTTATGGCATAGTGGTCCGACGGAAGCCTCTCCTCAGTGCAAGACATATGAAAGCTCACATAGAGTTTGCCAAAAAACACACGAAGGACTCCCAGACTATGAGAAATAACAAAGGAGTGGCTTTGGAACAACTTTGTGACCATTCTTGACTGGCCCCGCCAGAGCCCTGACCTAAACCCAATTGAGCATCTCTGGAGAGACCTGAAAATGGCTGTCCACCAACTTCACCATCCAACCTGACAGAACTGGAGAGGATCTGCAAGGAAGAATGGCAGAGGATCCCCAAATGCAGGTGTGAAAAACTTGTTGCCTCGTTCCCAAGAAGACTCATGACTGTACTAGCTCAAAAGGGTGTTTCTACTCAATACTGAGCAAAGGGTCTGAATACTTATGACCATGTGATATTTCAGTTTTTGTTTTTTAATAAATTTGCAAAAAATTTCTACATTTCTGTTTTTGTCCAGCTGGGGTGCTGAGTGTACATTAATGAGAAATAAAATGAACTTTTTTGATTTTACCAAATGGCTGCAATGAAACAGAGAGTGAAAAATTTAAAGGGGTCTGAATACTTTCCGTACCCACTGTATGTATCCCTTATCTTTACGATGTTACTTCAGTTCATTGAGGTTTGCAGGCATGTGTTTATGCACATCTCTCTTAAGGTCCCACCAAAGCATATCATTTCAAGTTGAGATCTGGACTTTGACAGGGCCATTGCAACACTTTAATTCTTTTGCAGTCATTCTGTTGTAGATTTGCTGTTGTGCTTCGGATCATTGTCCTGTTGCACAACCCTAGAATACTGTGATATTTGATAAACCATTACTTAAAAACCCATCACTTGAGTTGTCTTAGCTAATTATAGTCCAATCTCCAACCTTCTTTTTCTCTCAAAAATTCTTGAAAGAGTAGTTGTAAAACAGCTAACTGATCATCTGCAGAGGAATGGTTTATTTGAAGAGTCTCAGTCAGGTTTCAGAATTCATCATAGTTGTCATGTAACGCTATGGCAGGCAGGATTGAGGACCCCAATGCAGGACACTGGACACCGACGTAAACTCAAATAACTCAGCTTTATTGCTGGAACACAGGACAGAACTGGACGGGGCTAGTGATGAGAGTGTGAAACCGAAGGTTCGATATGTGCTTCGAACCCTAAGCTTACAACTCCAGAGAACCACTGTTTCGAAGCTTGCTTCAGGACGAAGAAAATCACGTGACATATGACGTCCGAAGCAGCAACTGCTTCATTCTCGAAATGAATCACCTGACTGGTTCAGGTGATTCGCTGGTTACGAGTGAAGGAGCGAGAGTGAGACAGTCAGCCAGGTTCATACTCCCACAGTTTTAGCGTTTTTATGGCCAACAGTTAATGCTGAGTTATGAATTAAAGACAACTTTTGTTGGCTCGTCCTTTCAACGTGTTGACGGACGCTGTCGTATTAAGATGAACACAAAAGCGGTAGTTACACAAGCACACCCAGTTAATGCCATGTTTTCCCAGCACTCTGCTCAATAACACAACACACATATTCATCCATCTTTATTTGTAAATAGAACCTGATATCATGATATTTGGTCATAACGTGTGCGCCTCAAGCAATGCAAAGTCGCTTCAGATCATTGAGGTGTGTGAGCATGTGCATGCATGTGTGTAATTGAAAGCATTGCACTTTTCCAGGAGAGGGCGCTATAATTGAAGCTTCGAGTAATGAACCTATTTTCGAATCGACTGGTTCAAGTGGTTCAATGCTTTATAAAGGCTTCATTTTCTCATCGCTAGAGTTACCCACCTGACGCCGGGGAATTCTACACAGACATTCACCACAACTCCAGGTTCAAACAAAATAGCTGCCATAATGGCCCGCACTTTTCCTTATAGAGGGGAAGACCCTGCCCACAAGGGGCGGCACATAGATCAGGTTCCACCCCTCACATATCCTTAAACTTAGTTACAGCACTTTCTGAAAGACTTCTACTGTAATAAAACATATTTCCCACTGCTGCGTAATCCATTAAAGTAAATGTAAATGTTATTAAGAAATGATCAGACAGGAGGGGGGTTTCAGGGAATACTGTTAAGTCTTCAATTTCTATGCCATATGTCAGGACAAGATTCAGAGTGTGATTAAAGTGGTGGGTGGGCTTATTTCCATTTTGAGAGAAGCCAGCTGAGATTATTTTATCTGAACTGAGAACTAAATCAGATAAAAAGTCTGAGAATCAGACAGAAACTCTTTTAAAACTGCTGATAAAAGAAGATACATTACCTTTGTACCACCTTCGTGTAAGTTACACTTGCTTCTTCTCCTCTTCCATCCTTTTTTCAAACTGAAGCTTCTCATCAAACCCCTGCCTGATCACTTTAGACATTTCCTTCTGCAAGGGACTAGACACAAACAAGGAGACCAACTAAAAACAGCTGACAAAGCTTAATTGTACAGCTTTGTGAAATAAAATGGTGACATATAATACTCAGTAATATAATGTGTAGTCTTAGCCCAGGCCTGAAGATCAAAACTGAGCCTGAGTCAATTATTCTAGTGGCTAAAAGCATTTCTTAAATGCAATGCTTTTCATTTTCTCACCATCTCGACTCCATTAGACACTGTCACAAAGTCATGAAGCCCTGAAGTGTAAATCAAATTATAATTAGCTAGAGGTCACCAGAGAGGTGTTTCTCTCTGAGGGGGGCTTCTCGATAACTTCAAATGATACGCTCTCAAGCTGAGCAGTTCCTCTAGTTTTCACCTAAAGCTCTGCATGTTCACTAGAAAAATTTTATTTAGATGATGTTGCTGGACAACAGCAGCTTTGCTGCATACTGTAAAAGAAGCTGTTAGATTAAATTTCATCCCAAAGATTAGTTGTCCATGTTTGAAACTGTCAACCAGGTCATCTTTTTCTGTCTTTGCTTGGAAAGAGACATTGGAGTAAATCAGAGAGCTCATAGTTACAACTAAACATGGATGTTAAGTGTGAAATAAGGAGCTTGCTTTTCTTCCATTGAAAACTCTGGGAAATTCAAATAATGGCAGGCTGGCTGAGACAGTGAGAGTGTTCATGAAAGTATTTGAGGCCTCAGGTATCAATATATGAAATATAATAAGCAACAAACAGGGTAGGAGGGATTGTTTGAATCACACTTCACCCAGGAAGAAGTAAACAGAAATACACCTGCATTATAATTTCCCCTTTCATTAATACACGTGATGAAAATTTTGTCAGGGAAGGGTGAACATGGGGCTCTGGCAGGACTTCTGTGTATTTATGGTGATTTTTTTTAACTATTTCATTTTCAAGCAGCCAAACTTCCATCCATCCATCCAATCATAAAAAGGGACCTAGCCTAAAGGGCTGAAACAATGCTGTGTCTCCACATAGCAGCAAACTTGGGAAAGATACAAATTTAAATGGTATCTTTAAGCACTTTGTTACTAGCAGCGTGCCACAAAAACATAATTTATTTCCATTTCTTTAGTTAATACTATGAGCCGCAGACCCCCCGCACGAGACTGCCACAGAGAGCTCTGAAAGTGGACATGGCACACTCTGGTTTAATAAGACTTGTGACAACTCTTTGATGTAGTTTCTGTGGATGACGTGACCAACTGCAAATTTAAAAAAATTTTAAAACCTTTTTTTTTTTTTTAAAGTTATGCCACTAAAAACAGGAGCTGATCTGATCTGATCAGTTGATTTGAAGAAAATGATCATTTAAAAACTCCTCTGTTTTGCAGGTGGATGTGTGGTTGTCACATGTCTTGTCCCACCTTAATTTTACCTTAGTTTAGAGGCGGAGCTTACAATTGTTGGGCGTTGTAGGGTGCCGTTTGTTTGACTAATTACAGACACCTGTACCTCGCTTGCGCAATTAACTGAGTAGGTACAAAAGCCCTCCTCAGTGCATTGGTAATATGTCCTCAAGGAAGGTAAGTTTATTTATTTATTTTGCTGGGTGGGTAGTACTGGGTTTATTCTAGCGAAATAAAGGCACCAAGGTGGTTTTGTGATTGTTTGCAGGTTAACCTACCAGACAGGGAGACTTATTTGATGCAAATCTGAAGCCAGCAACCTTTGGGAAGACTAAACAAGTGCAAGGTAAACCCAAACCTTCTAGTTTTACAAATGCATATAGAATGTTCACATGTCTCAGCCTTGTGATGACCTCAAATTCATTAACCCCAGAAGTGACTCCATGAGTTGCCCTTGACTGAGATAGTTGGCTGTCAGCTAGTACATCACAGCTGTACAGTGCAGGATGACAGTATCCATAACTGGCAGGCTTCCTATAAATGGGCAGCTGCCCCAAAATGTTTCCCCTGTCCTCATCAGGTTGTCTCCTCAGATCATGGCTGACTTTGATGCAGTTCTGATGTACTGGGGTCCAGTGGAGGCAGACCACAAGACCTTCGGGAGCCTGGTTTTGACCCGGTCAGTGACTCCAGGAAAAATCATAATCCTTGCTACAGGACAGATTACTCAGTGCTTTAGCAGTACTTGAAATTGAACTCCACTGCAGCTTAGATTGGAATTCATGTTGCTTCTACAGTCTACACCAGGGATCCTCAAATCAAGATCCAGTGTCCTGCAGGTTTTAGATGTGTCCCTGATCCAACACACCAGAATCAAATGGCTGAATTGCCTCCTCAGTATGCAGTAAAGTTCTCCAGAGTCCTGCTGATGACTCCTGTATTTGACTCAGGTGTGTTGAAGCAGACTCATCTAAAACCTGCAGGATACTGGACCTCAAGGCCTGCATTTGAGGATCCCTAGTCTACACCTTATGATGAACACACATGGTTTATATAATTTCTTCCTCAGTTTATTCACAGAGCACCCAGAGACCCAGAAGCTGTTCCCCAGGTTTGCCAGCATCCCTCAGGGTGAGCTGGCCAGTAATGCAGAGGTTTCTGAACATGGTGCCACTGTGCTAAAGAAACTGGGTGAACTAGTGAAGGCCAAAGGCAGCCATGCTGCCATTCTCAAACCTCTGGCCAACAGCCATGCCACCACACACAAGATCCCAATTAATAACTTCAAGGTGAGGTTGCTGTGCAAAAGGGGGTCAAGTTTAATCTAGCTCCCTTGTCTTTAAACTGAGCTTTACCTGAAGTATATTCTGTTCTCCTCCCCAGCTGATCTCTGAGATTCTTGTTCAAGTCATGGCAGAAAAGGCTGGACTCCATGCTGCTGGACAACAGGCCCTGAGGAATGTGATGGACAAGATCATTGCTGACCTTGAGGCTGACTACAAAGAGCTGGGCTTCACAGGCTGAGCCTGACATCTTACTAGCCATACAGAGCTCAACACATGGAAATGTACACATGCAAGTGATTTATAGGAAATTTGAAAGTCTCATCTGTATGTTGTATGCTTCAGCTCAAGAATATTCAAAGTTGCTTGCATTGCAATATTGTCAAATTAAAAGCTTCATGTTTCAGCTGAAAATTGTTGATCAGCTTTCTTGAAGTTGGAAACTCAATATCCTGCAAACACTTAATAAAAATTCTCAACACTAATTTGTGTATTAGGTTTATTATCTATATGCAAGTCTCCCAGAAGTCACTGACCCACCACAAAACTGGTCATGTCTATGGCATATTCTCCACAGGTGCTATTCTCAGTAAGCTAGCCTGTTGAACATTCAACTGTAATGTGTCACAGTATATTATAATTCTGTATATATTTTTCCCAGTTTTACACTAGTGATGGTGAGATGAAGCTTTCCATCCAATCAGTGAACCCATGGGTTGAAGTTTCTATTGCGCCATCAAGAGGACAGTCAATGTAAAACAGGCAATGTGTGTGTGTGAAGCTTTGAACAGAATAAATCATTTGTGATAAATCTTGACCTAATATAGTGTCTTTATGATACAATGCTGGGGTCAAGAGGGAAAGTGGAAATAAATTGGAGAGCTGTGGTGTGATAAGTGTTCTCACTAGGGACATTTTACTTTGTTTTTATTTAGAAATAACAGCTTTGCCACAGAGCTGAACTTCAGGCGTTTTATTTTGTTTGAAACGATTTCACCTGCTTCAGAAAATACACTTTTACAGAGCACAGATGAAGCTGGGGTTATAATTTATTACTGTGCGCACACATTATTAGGAGAGATCAGCTGAAAATGTTCACAGACAGGGAAAATCTCTTAGTTGGTTCCATCACCAAAAAAAAAAAAGAATGAAATGAAGTGTCTGACGCACCCTTTTGCATGAGCCTGAGTTAACAGAGAAAGTTAACTAGCATTGTGACGTTTCTTATCTCTCACCAGTGTTTAGTTTACAAGCATCTAACATGAACGTGAGTCTGGCTATGACAAACTTGCTCATAGTGCACCCGTCTGCAGTTAAGCAAAAGCAGCTTGATGGAAAATGTTTTCTCCTTCAGATCTGCAGCACCAGTATCCATTAAAATGCTTTAAATACTTGATGAGTTCATTAAGTCTTAGTGGACTCATTTTAGTGACTGAGACAACCAGCAGGCTAAGCACCAAAGCTAAATCTGTGTAAATAGTACAGTATAAATACAAGAAAGCTGTTAGGTTGAGGAATAACTGGTTGACGTGACAGGACTTGAGGAATAACTGGTTCAAGTGTGTTTATTGTTGGTGTAGTAGACTGAGAGAGGACTGTGGTCTGCAGGAAGTCTGACAAAACTGGAGCAGCGACATCAGGATTATTCATGTGGATGTGATGATCACCTTGAGCGTTCACCACAGCATGCTGAAAACACAGATGACACCAACTGACTTCTATGTATTTATGGTGACTTACAATACTCTGCAAAAATCTTGTGCCACCCCTCATTTTATAATATTTTGTTTTCAAGCAGCCAAACTTCGTCATTTTTTAAAGTGGTCTTAACAGTTCTTCAGGCTTACTGAAGGTCTTTCAAAGCTTTTCTTAGGACGTCGGCTGTTTTTTCATTCCTACCTGACCATTTTCAGATTTTTTGTTTGTCTCTTAAGCTACTTAACATTGACCTGTGAATCATCCAATCATAAAAAGGGACCTAGCCTAAAGGGCTGAAACAATGCTGTGTCTCCACATAGCAGCAAACTTGGGAAAGATACAAATTCAAATGGTATCTATAAGCACTTTGTTACTAGCAGCGTGCCACAAAAACACACAATTTATTCCCATTTCTTTGGTTAATTCTTTGAGCCTTAGACCCCCCCATGAGACTGCCACAGAGAGCTCTGAAACTGGACATGGCACACTCTGGTTTAATAATACTTGTGACATCTCTCTGATGTAGTTCCTGTGGATAATGTGACCAACTGCAATTTTTTTTTTACATTTTTTTTTTAAAGTTATGCCGCTAAAAACGAGCTGTTCTGATTAGCTGATTTGAAGAAAACGATCATTTAAAAACTCTGTTTTGCAGGTGGATGTGTAGTTGTGACATGTCGTCCCACCTTAACTCACCTTAGTTTAGAGGCGGAGCTTACAATTGTTAGGGTGCCATTTTTTTTTGACTAATTACAGACACCTGAGCCTCACTTGTTCAACTAACTGAGCAGGTATAAAAGCCCTCCTCAGCTCATTGGTAGTATGTCCTGAAGGAAGGTAAAGATTGCTTTGGTATTGGGTTTAAAAAACGAAAAACAAAAAACAAAAAACAAAACAAAACACACACAACACCCAAAACAACAAGAACAAGGATAATTCAAATCATGGGCACCAAGGTGGTTTTTGTGATTGTTTGCAGGTTCCCCTTATCAGAAGGGGGGCTTTATCTGACTCAAATCTGAAGCCAGCAACCTTTGGGAAGACTATAAATACGTGCAAGGTAAGCCCAAACCTTCTAGTTTTACAAATGCATATAGAATGAAGGACACAGAAACTAGGAGCTGCTCTTGTAACTTCAGGAAAATGTTTCAATCAAATCCTGATTCTTCTGGATTCAGGGCCAATTCGTGTTAATACACTAACACTACTTCTGTTCAGCCTTTGACTTGAGTCTTCAATAAAGTCCAGGCTCTGAAGAGTGTCTTGGTGTATATACTGGAGACTTTTAATGCTAATTTGTACCTTATGGGGCTGTAGAGTATCTGTCTACAAAACCTGAGCTCTATTCTGAACCCACTTGCCACCACTGGCTTCTTTCCATCCCCTCCCCACCCTAGCGCTACCATGCTATATGTCTATATGTGATTACTATGTGAAGGGTGTGCCCCCCCCCCCCCCCCCCCCCCCCCCGTCACCTATCCCATTGTGTTCATTTTGTTTCCCTCTTAAACTACAGCGCCTGTGATGGCAGCAAGGCCATGGAACACTTATCTCCCATGTTTGTCTCATGTTTTGTCTTTGGTTGGGTGTTTTGAAATGCTCGTTATAGGTTTGACATGTAACAACAAGAACAACAATAATTTGGTCCTAAATTGGTTCTAAATTTATGAATGACTTTAGTCAACGTTTGCGTTAAAAGTGACTTGACTACTCGGCTGTCTCTGGGTCACTGAGAAGTTGGGGTGGATGTGTAGTGAGGCAGGCTTCCCAAAGCAAGGGAGGGAGTATTAAAGTCAGACCCAGGGGGTTAGGCAGGATGAGAGGAATCTGGTATTACTATACAGGATATTTTACAGCCTTGACGGTAAGGTAATGAATTCAGTGACTGTAAAATTTAATAAAACAGCAGACATGGCAAAACTGTTAATAGGGGAGAAACTGCAGAAATCACTGATTTACATTCATTTTTTTTTTCATTAAGGAAATGCATGACTGCTGCATTATAGTTTGTAAACCTGTTAAAGCTTGTTCACATGTCTCACCCTTGTGGTGATGTCAAATTCATTAAACCCAGAAGTGACTCCATGAGTTGCCCTTGACTGAGATAGTTGGCTGTCAGCTAGTACATCACAGCTGTACAGTGCAGGATGACAGTATCCATAACTGGCAAGCTTCATATAAATGGGCAGCTGCCCCAAAATGTTTCCCCTGTCCTCATCAGGTTGTCTCCTCAGATCATGGCTGACTTTGATGCAGTTCTGATGTACTGGGGTCCAGTGGAGGCAGACTACAAGACCTTCGGGAGCCTGGTTTTGACCCGGTCAGTGACTCCAGGAAAAATCATAATCCTTGCTACAGGACAGATTACTCAGTGCTTTAGCAGTACTTGAAATTGAACTCCACTGCAGCTTAGAAATGGAATTCATGTTGCTTCTACAGTCTACACCTTATGAAGCTGACACATGGTTTACATCAAGGCTTTTCAAATCCAGGCCTCAAGGGCTGGTGTCCTGCAGGTTTCAGATTGGATCAGGGACACATCTAAAACCTGCAGGACACCAGCCCCCAAGGCTTAGATTTGAATAGCCCTGAGTTACATAATGGTGGTAAATCTCAGTCTTGAGGTCATAGTTAACATTAACTCTACATTATAGCTAAGGTTGCTTCAGATGTCCTGCAGGGGAGGAACACTGTTCACTATGGACATATCCAGGTATAAACCTGATAGTTCAAGGATGATTAAATTGTGGCATCTACACCAAACTACCCAAAAAATGCAGACATTATCTAGGTGCATCAGGGTGACAACAATCTCCTCTTAATCAGTTTATTCACAGAGCACCCAGAGACCCAGAAGCTGTTCCCCAGGTTTGTCAGCATCCCTCAGGGTGAGCTGGCCAGTAATGCAGATGTTTCTGACCATGGTGCCACTGTGCTAAAGGAACTGGGTGAACTGGTGAAGGCCAAAGGCAGCCATGCTGCCATTCTCAAACCTCTGGCCAACAGCCATGCCACCACACACAAGATCTCAATTAATAACTTCAAGGTGAGGTTGCTGTGCAAAAGGGGGTCAAGTTTAATCTAGCTCCCTTGTCTTTAAACTGAGCTTTACCTGAAGTATATTCTGTTCTCCTCTCCAGCTGATCTCTGAGATTGTTGTTCAAGTCATGGCAGAAAAGGCTGGACTCAATGCTGCTGGACAACAGGCCCTGAGGAATGTGATGGACAAGATCGTTGCTGACCTTGAGGCTGACTAGATCAGGGGTATTCAAATAAAATTTAATAATAACTCGACAAAAGATACCGTTTAAAAATTTGCATTCAACAACCAGCTGTTCACAAAATAGCAGCACTACGTTTTTAATGTGTGTAATATTAAGGAAACACATGAACATCAACAAGGAGAAACATAAAGAAAAAACATGAAGTCCAAAACTGAATAAACTCTACAACAAACTTCAGCGTCAGTGCAGAACACGTGGTGTAAAACATCAGAACACAGCAAATGTTGGACAAAAACAAAATGAACTTTTGAAGGAATCAAAGCTCAAATCCAGCTGCATCCTGATGTTCTCACCACATGAAGCTGCTTCTGTTTTGGAGCTGCTCGGAGAGCTAGCTTTGCGGCCTCTGTACACAACCTATTTAAGTGGCCAACCATTTCTGCTTGTGTAGCTGGATTGTGTGTGTTAATTACCTTGCGGTCGCGTGCTGGTGTTTTATATGCGGTGCCGGCTGGGACTTTTGTGGTCCTCGCTCTTTGTGCTCAGTTTTTTGGCTGCAAACATATTTGTCCCTGTTTTTCCACTTTCTTCATTTCCTCACATGCGTTCCGTCTCAGCAGTTTCCCTCCAGGAATTTGCTGACATTTGTGAGTCCTTATACTGATGCTTTATTATTCTCTCACTGATAAATTCAAACACTGCAGCAAAAAGTAGCCAGAAACGCACAAGGACTGAACAGGTTAATCACAACCTTGTGGGCTGTGTGGACCCGACATGTAGTTCGATTTCTCCGGAGGCGCACGTCAGGTTACGTTGAAGGATCAGTGCAGTTTCTCGGCAGACCGCTGCCATTACTTTGCGGACCAATGCATGAGCACGCACACGCACGCACACAGTTGCCCGATGGTGCTCCCAGCTTAAACTGTTAGAGCGGAAAAAAGTGATTTCATATGAATCTACAAGGGTTTTAAATAAAATTACGAAAACAAATGTCATTTTATCTATAATTTACAAAACGAACTAAAACTAAGATAAACTCACAATACTGTTTTTTGCTTTTAATTATAGATTTTATTTATTTCAGTTAATTAAAATGTTTTTTTCAGTTTTCATTATTTAGTTCGTTTTCGTTAAATATAATAACCCTGTTTGTTACAAAGTTTACCAGCCGGCAGGAACCAGCTTGGTGGTATCACGTGGTATAGCCAAACTCGCATGCAATTGGTCAGTGGGTTTCCTTGGACGCTTCACTACTACCGTAAGGACTGTAAAAGCTGCGCTGGTAAACCAGAAAGCGCTCAACAAGATTTTAATTAAGTGGTTATTTCTGTTTTGGTATTAGTTTCGGGTCCGCTTGAGACATCATTTCAGTCTGGATCCGGTCCGAGGTCCGCCTATTGGTGATGGCTGCTTTAGATCAACAATATTTAGTTCCTTGCATTGCAATATTACTGCCAAATAAACCGCTTCACGTTTCAGCTAAATTAACCATTTTTCTAGAAGTTGGAAACTCAATATACGGAAATCCCATAATAAAGATTTCAACATTAACTTGTCCATTTTTAATTTCTTTATTGCACATAATTGAGCCTCCCCTGACATCGCTGACCCACCAAACTGGTCATTCCCACAGTGTGTTCTCCACAGCTTCTGCAGACCCTTTCATGTCTGCATGTCCTCAGGGTCAACCTGGTCTCATCTGTGAAAAGGAGAGCATATGGCAAATGCCAGTGGGCTGCCACACTACTGGGCAGTAAACACTGGGCCCACTAGAGGACATCAGGCCCTCAGGCCACCCTCAGTCTCTTTCTGAATGTTTGGTCAGACATTCTTACTAGTAGTCTGCTTGAGGTTAATTCTCTGGCAGTACAAATCCTGTTCCTCCTTGGACAAAGGAGCAGATACAGTTCTGCTGATGGGTTAATGAACTGCTGGATGTGCGTGTTTGGCTTGTAAAGTTCCATGTTTGACAAGAAGGCTTGACTCAGTCTCTGATGGGTCTTGCTATGTGCACTGGTGTGCAATCATGCTGAAACAGGAAGAGGATATCCCCAAACTGTTCCCACAAATTTCAAGTATGAAATTATCCAAAATGTCTTGGTATACTGCAGCATTAAGTGTTGCTTTCACTGGAACTTAGGGGCTGAGTCCAGCTCCTGAAAAACAACCCCACATCATAATCACCAGCGGCGGTTCCTGATATGGGCGACATGGGCAGCCGCCCAGGGGGGCTTCTTATCTAGGGCAGCATGACCACGACATAATGCAGTAGTGATGGGCCTGTTGCGAACGATCTAGCTCTAAGAGCCAGCTCTTTGAAGTGAACGACGGGAGCCGTCTCCTGATTGTGAGCATTTCTTTGTTTTTTTTGTGGAAGCCACACGTGTTTGGTTAAGATGGTTGGGAGCATCTGAATGTCTACACTGAGCAGGAGGGGCCACGGACACACCACACAGTGAGTACACAAACACCAGTGAGGGAGAGGGTCATGTAAAGTGGTCCTGTAAAGTTCGCTTTGGAGACAGGAAAGAGCTAGAGGAAGCTGCGCTTTACATAGAGGCTACATGTGGGAACGGTGAGGAAAACGAGTGACAGAAAACGTAAAGTTTGCACACACTTTAATTTGATAGACAGGCAGAGTGTAGACTGCAAAGTGAAAATTTCATATTGAGCAGGCTCAACAAACAATCTGAACAGGCATATACGAACTGTTCATCCATCAGTGCAATTAGAAGAACAAAACAGGGCAGGTCATATCAGGTGGGAGAAACAGGGTCAAGCCCCTCAAAGGCTCTTGGTTTTTCTGACTGCCAATCTTTTGTTTTATAAATTATATCTGGAGCACTCTATTCTATGCTGAATATATAAAGAAACATTTGATATAATGTATGTTTTTACATTAGTAATTCATTTTACAGATTTTTTTAAAAGATAAAACCTGAGAAGCCACGTGGGAGACCTGGCTCTTTTTAGTGAGCCGAGCCAAAAGAACCGGCTCTCAAAAAAGAGCCGGAATTCCCATCATTGCAACGCAGTCATAAGTACCACTCTCCTTGCAACTGCCCAGACTTGCTCATTGGATTGACAGATGGAGAAGTGTGATTTGTCACTCCAGAGAACACGTGTCCACTGGTCTAGAGTCTTGTGTTGGCATACTTTACACCGTGATTTATTGCCAAGAAGCATTGATACAAAAAAAAGAGCCTCAATCAAGCACAAATTTCCCTACTTTTGGTGCTAAGTTTATATCAAATATGATCTCATTGCCTAGCGACCACCTTGCAATGAGCTCAAATGACAGATTTTTAGCCTTTACATACACATACCTATAATAACACCTTATAAAAGTGTTTAATTCCATGACAATGACATATCCACAAAAGCTGAATTATGCATGTCTAGCAACCACCTAGCAACAGGCTAATAATCCATTTTTAGCATATAAATTATCTGCCACCTCAATTATTTTAAAATGTCCTCACTGTGACTAAGTATATCAGTTTACCAGCAGCACAACAGGCCAAATAATACTGTAGCATGGGCATGTACACATTTCTTTAATTTTTTACTCTTTGTCTCCTCTGTCCTCCTGCCTGTGACCTGGAAATGAGTCTCAATGTGTCTAAGGGTGTCTCAATTCCTAAAATGCATCTGGATGGGAGAGGAGAGAGGAGGCTACACGGCTGTACCTTTTGGTGTTTAACCTCCGGCATAGGCTACAAAAAAGCTAGAATATACAAACTGCTGTGGGAGGACTACAGTATTTAAACAACTGCTCATTTCATCCTCCAGTGGTCAGTTCAGTTATTTAAGATGATCAAACTTCCTGCTCTTCACTCTTTCTGTGTGTTTAAAAAGAATTCTGATATTTTGTCACATTGTGCCATGTTGTGAACTTAAACTGTCCCAAGGATAAAAATATCATGAGATCATGAAATACAGCAGCAGTTTTTAACAAAACAATGGACAGATGATGGAGCTGTGCCTCTCATCATATTTCAGTTCATCCTGAAGAGCCAGCGATGCCATTAATTACATCGCCCCGTCCTCTGTTTTGGGGGAATGATTGGGATTCACTGTGGCAGCTCAGAAGTCTCTCCAGTCTGCTGTGCATCATTAATATTTTTGCAAGTGTACAGTTTCTTGGATGTGCATCCACATGTTTAATCTCAAAGGTTAAGTGAGCAGTGGGGAGGAAACTGTGTACCAACACAGTGAGAGCAGAGGATGAATCATGACTTGAGTACTTTAGTGTCAAATATATTATCATGTATACAATTTCTGTACTTGAAGTTTCACCTATATATATTTTTTTTTTACATTAAACTAATGTCTTTCATTTTAACTGTCTTGTTTATCCTTCATGAAATTATAAAATCCTAAAAATTAATTTGTAGCTTCATTTGTGACTTTCTGACAGGTGTTAAAACGCCTGATATGCTGACGTAAAAGAAGCTCAAAAAAAGAGGAAAAACAATGTGATCCACTAAAATGTGCTCTGGTTCTTGGTAAATTCTAACCCCGCAGCCTAAAACGGCTGATGGGATAGTGTTGTCACTCTGCCAGACAAGCAGGTGGCTGACTTTCAATTTTATAAATGCAATAACTCGAGAACGACCTGACATAGGATGTTCAAATTCATACCATAGATGCATCTACTGAAAATCTTGGACAAGTTAGAATCTTGGTGACCTGGACCTCATAATCATGGTCAGAGATCAAGTTTTCCGAAAATCTTGTAAATGAAATAACTCCAGAATAATGTCCATTTATCCATCCCATCCATCCTTTTTCTTTCACTGATCTGGGGCTGGGTCATGGGGGCCAGCCACCCTTTGGAGGGAGCTCATTTCTGCCACTTGTATCCGTGACCTTGTTTGGGGGTTTTTTGGTCATTACCCACAGGTTCTGACCATCGGTGAGGGTAGGGATGTAGATCAGCCAGTAAATCAACAGTTTTGCTTTTATGTTCAGCTCTCTCTTCACCACAACGGACTAGTGGAGCGTCTGCATCACTGCAGCTGCAGCCCCAATCTGTCCGTCAGTCTCCTGCTCCCTTCTCCCCCCTTACTCTGAACAAGACCTTGAGATACTTAAACATTTCCACTGGGTGGCAGCAACTTGTCCCTGACCCAGAGTGGGCACTCCACCCTTTTCCAGCTAAGGACCATGGCCTCATACATAGAGGTGCTAATTCTCATTCCTGCTGCTTCACACTTGGCTGTGAACCGCTCCAGTGTGAGCTGGAGGCCACCAACTGATTCTGCAAAAAGAAGAGATGAGATTCTGAGGCCACCTACAGGTAGAGAACCCAAGTATAAATGGACAAACAAAAAATCACCTGCGGTGTGAGTGCAGAATATATTAAAAATATATTAAAACTTCTGCTGCATTTCTCACATGGTTTTTAAAATTATTATTACTATTGTTTGTATATGATCATTTATTCTATTTATTATTGTCTATCAATAATAAATAGTCTAAGATCTCAGTTGCTAGTTTCAGTTCTTATTGAATAGGAACATGATTTATATTTTACCAAATGCACATCGTGTCCCTGGTTGAGTCATAAAGAAGAAAAATGTAGTATTTTGTGATTAATAAGTAGCTGCTATACATAATACTTCTCTGTTTTGTGGTCAGATTCACATATGTAATATTTAGTTTAAAAAAAAAAAAAAAAAAAGAAGGCAAGAACCAGTCAAACATTAACAAACCATCTTTCTGACTGTGGACTCCAATTCACTCCAGTTACACCGTAACAAATTGAAATTAGAGTCATCAGGTTCTTGAGCCTTTTTTCTCTTTAATCTGTGACTGATTTATTTAGTTATTCCCCCAGGACCTCCAGGGGTAGATCATCTTACACCCGCAACAGAGAGCGCTCGGTGTCCCAGGAGAGATGGAGAGGGCACAGGAGGTGGAAGGTGTGGCGACAGAGCAGATTACAGAGACTGAGAGGACAGGGAGAGGTCCACCTTTATACTTTCACACTGATGAGAGAAGAGTGATGAAGACAGCAGCCCTGCTTTAAGACTATTTTTATTTTACTCACATGAATTGATGTTTTTTTTTTTTTTTTTTTATCCTTCGTTTAATGTTAATCCTGTTTCTCCTGTTCCATTAGGAATCTCAGTTTCAGTAGCACGGATCGGACTCGTTAATGTGGCATAGCGCTCGCAGTAATGCTTGAAATGAGCTGTGAATGACTTAAGGCACTTCTCATGGTTGTTTTACCTGCTGCCTTCAAGCCATAACAATCTCATTTTGCCAATTTGACACACATTGGTTAAGATGCCGTGATGAGCTTGTACGCTGAATATAAACTCAATCACCCCCTGAAAGAAGTCATCCGAGTATTTCCTCTCTGATCTGAAGGGATATAAATGATGTGAATATTTACATTGTAACACTTGTGCAATTGTGCACACAGTACAATAGCAGTGACACTGCATACGTGAAAGTAAGCATAAAAGCACAAAAGTAGACAAAGTAATGTTTCCCTGGAAATTAAGTAAACGTATAAAATAAGTGCTTAACACTTTAGTTCAACAATAACTAAATTAAAGAAACCTTCGAACGCTTCAGGATCCTGCATAAGATTGTCATAAAATATTTTCCACCTCGGATGTTGTATCTTGGGTTGAGCTTTTTAACCAGTTGCATAAAGCTCTCCTTTACCGCCATGTAACCACATCAGAAATTTCCATCCACTGTTTGCTCTTCCTGTCATGTATAGCACAGTTTAGGAGTGCTCCTGTGATGCTCGGTTGAGTCAGAATATAGATATAAATTTATTGGTTTATATTCTGTGGGTTAACTCATTTGTTTAAGATGGTTCACAATCACCAGCTGCTATGAAGTCCTCATGTGTCTTCATAGCCTGGTTGTACTTGACTCTTTTTTCCTCAAGTGAAGAAACAAGTTTGTTGCTTCCAACTTCAGCTAGAACAGATTTTGGTATTGCTTTATCAGTGATATTGTGGTATGACATTTTTATATCACATAAAAATTGATGCTGTATTATCATGGATGTCATGATATGGAACAGTTTTAATAAATACAGAGGAGAAAATTGGTAAAGAAAACACTGGGTATGATTTTCAGGCTGGTGCAGCTCTGTGTATACAGATTGGAAGCTGATTTGCTTGAAAAAGGGTTGGGCAGAACATGAATTGGTCTAGAGCGGTGATATCAGCTTTGAATTTGACAGCATGCAAAAGCAGAAGTGGCATGAAGAATGAACTTGCAGCTGAACACCCAAGAAAGTAGATAAGTGACTACAGATCTTCTTTATTGAACTTAGGCATGAGCTTCATATGTTAGAGAAAGTGTTACTGCCTGTCCAGTAGATGGTCCATTTATTTTCCATAACCTCTCACCATAACCACAGTCATAGATGACCTCAGAGTCAGGTTAGAATATAGTTGGTATAAATGAATATTTTACAGAATTTTTATTGCATTGTATTTTATGACTTAAGTTGTAAATCTCTG
Source organism: Archocentrus centrarchus (assembly GCF_007364275.1). Classification (NCBI taxonomy): domain Eukaryota; kingdom Metazoa; phylum Chordata; class Actinopteri; order Cichliformes; family Cichlidae; genus Archocentrus; species Archocentrus centrarchus. The sequence goes on along the minus strand of NC_044346.1, from coordinate 23,431,605 downwards.
TATTAGCAACTGCAGCTGTAATGCCAGAAAGAAAGTACCAACATCTTTAAACTGTGCATAAACACTGTATGTGACTGGGATATGTTTCTTACAGGTTTAAGACTTTTTTTTTTTTCATTAACGGTGTGTGATGGAGTAAAGTGGGATCATCAGGTTTTGTGCTGACCTGCAGTTTTGTTTGCTGCAGCTGGTGGAGAGTGAGGAGCAGTTTCAGCAGAGTTTAGCAGATGCTCTGGTGGAGGAGACCGGTGTCACTGTGAACGTGTGAGTAAGGCTCGCTTCATCCTGCAAACTGCTGAAGTCTGCTGTCTGTCAGGGGAAATGGCTGCAGCACATGAATGGAAACAGAATCTGCCATCCTCCCAGTGAAACAAGATTTGTTTTGTACCACTTATCACATTTATGTTTAACCAGTATGACTGCATCAGTTTATTTATTAACAATTTTTTTTTGATAATCAACAATAAACAAACAGATATGGACTTTTATACTGTATTAATTAAATAGTTGTGTCGTGTTGTAATTTTGACTGGAGGACTAACACATACACGATTATTCTGCAGCTGCAGTGAATTATACAGTTATACAATTTTATACAAGAGTTTTAGTTATGTGTGAATTTAAATACTAATAAAACTGTCATAATCTAAGTAAAGGGGATGTATGACAAAGGTGGATGAGAGTCCCGTTATTGTCATCTCTTTGTATCAAACAGGAGACTAGCTAAGAGCCTTCCTCTGCCCATGGAGAATGATGAGAGTCGTCCCAGGATAGACCTAGTTGTGTTCATCATCAACCTAACCTCAGAGCTCAGGTAACTTTGAAATCCATCCATCCATCCAAAAAAGTGGGTCTGCTTCCTAAGAGAAGAAGACGATGAACGGGCAGCGCCGTCAGAGGCCAAGATGACAGTTTGATCTCATTCTTTTGGACGACTGATCCAGGTGTCCCGTCCGTTTGTCCATTTGATTTTTATGTGTGTGATGGCCTCCGTCAGAGTGAAGCCTGCATCTCATGAGACAGATATCAGTGTCTACTGAAATGAAATGAGGACATGAGCCCGATTTTTCCCCTCACAACCAATCTGTCATGGCAGATGACTGCCCCTCCCTGAGCCTGGTTCTGCTGGAGCTTTCTTCCTGTTAAAAGGGAGTTTTTTCTTCCCACTTTCACCACCTACTTGCTCATAGGGGGTCGTTTTGATTGTTGGGTTTTCTCTATAATTATTGTATGGTCTTTATTTTACAATATAAAGTGACTTGAGGTGGCATTGCTTCATAAGCCACAGTGTAATCCATTAAAGTAAATGTTATTAAAAAATGATCAGACAGGAGGGGGCTTTTGGGGAATGCTGTTAAGTCTTCAGTTTCTATGCCATGTATGTTAAAAATCACCCAATAAAATTATTTTATCTGAAGTGAGCACTAAATCAGATAAAAAGTCTGAGAAATGGTGCCAGGGCCAGGTGGACAATAGATAATAACAAATAAAACAGGCTTTTAAATTTTCCAATTAGGGTGGACAACACTATGAGTCAGAGTTTCAACAGAATTTAAACTTTGTCTGGGTCCTTGATTAATTAATAAGCTATAATGGAAGATTGCAGCTAATCCTCCTCCTTGACCTGTGTTTTGAGCATTGTAACAGTTGACTCAGGGGTGTTGATTCATTCAAACTAACATATTCATCCTGCTGTAACCAATTTTCTGTAAGGCAGAATTAATCATGTGTTGATAAATCATGAAATCATTTATTAACAGGGGCTTGGAAGAGAGTGACCTAATGGTTACTAATCCACTTTAACTGTTTTAATCTTTGGTGCAGCTGAAGATGCTATATTATTTTTTCTTATTTTATTTTATTATTTTTTATGCTTAAATAGTTTTTAACTGATTTTTGTTTTGTTTTTTGGTGGTCTGGGAGCAAGCACCGTCTCTACGGGGATGGGGTTTTGGGGGATGGCAGGAGGAGAGAAGCTGCAGTGAGGCGTGTAAGACTGCAGCTCTGCTTCCTGGTCTCAACCCTGGGTAGTCAGTTAACGTGCTAGCTGAGACCTGTAGAGTCTGAGGTGTAGCGCTTGTTTTTTTTTTTCCAGTTTCTCTGAGTATAACACAGTCAACAGTCATTAACCTTGGTCAGAATTTACTAAATGCTCCAGACCAGCGAGCCTTTATAGAGGTGGTTACACTTGCTGATTGTCAATTAATTAAGTGCATTTGATTGGCTGCTTCTTATTCTTGTGATTCCTGTGGAAGCAGCAAATGTGTACTTAGTTTTTCACAAGGCGTAGAGTCCTGGGAAAACATTTTTTTCACATGATGCTAGAGTTCGTGCAAATAAATCAGATTTAAAGTAGCCTATTTGAATAATGAATGAAACATATGGCAGCCTAATAAGTTTTAAAAATAACAGTAAAAAAAAAAATGAGACAGTTTTAATTTCATAGATCATCTCATTTGTGGAATCCTTTGAAGAGCAAAACTTTGTACCAATACAGTACTGTGCAAAAGTCTCGAGCCACCCCTCATTTCTTCATATTTTGCTAGGAATATGTGCAGTGACTTATTGAAACGTAGATATACAGTATGTATATAAGACAAAAACAGACTTTATACAAGCTTGAAAATCAATATTTGATATGAACACTTTTGTTCTTCAACACAGCCTAAACTCTCATACACAAACTTTCTTGTCATTTCTTTAAGTAGTCTTCAGGAATAGTTCTTCAGGCTCCTTGAAGGACATTTAAAGCTCTTCTTTGGATATTGGCTGCTTTTTGTTGCCACCCTGTTGATGTCTGGGCTCTGGGGAGGCCAGTCCATGACTGATAGTGTTCCCTGTGTGTTTTTCTATCAAAGGTATGCTTTTACTTCATTGGCAGTTAGGATTATTGTCATGCTGGAAAATTAAGCTATTGCCAATCAAATAGTTTCATGATGACATTGCATAGTGGATCAAAATCTTACTGTACTTCTCTGTTCATGATTCCATCAGTTTCAACAAGATCATAAGGGCATGCTTTCAAATCCTGTTAATCTGCTGTAAATCGTTTTTAAGCCTGCCACTTCTTCTTGTGTCCTCCACTTGTCCAGTTTCCTCAAATGTTTTTTTATACTGCACACCATGGTGAGACATGCGAAGGTTTCAGCTAATAGCTCTTTGGGAATCACCTTACTGGGGCAAAAATACTATTTTCGCCAGTCAAACTGTGTTATCTTTCACATTTTTCATTGATTCAACTAAATAAATGGGAACAACTTATGTACTTTTGCAAAAGGCTAAAATTGGTTCTTTACTAAGTTGTCTTTTATGCTTTAAATGCTCTAATGATTCATAGAAAAAACATTCCTCTGAAAATAGTCAGGCTTTGAAAGACCTTCAGAAAACCTGGAGAACTATTGCTCAAGACCACTTTAAAAATGAGAAAAAGGTCTGGCTCCTTGGAAAAAATATAAAGAAATGAGGGGTGCCTCAAGACCTGTGGAAATAAAACCCCTCCATAGATAAATAAAAATGGTAGTACTGAGGAGTAATAATTACTGAATGATGATTTCAATTGTAAAGCCCAGCCTCCAATACCAAAACATATTGAAAATAAAGTTTTTATATGAAATGTCAGCAAATAAAGTTTGTCCTGCTTTTTACCAAACGAAGAAACAACCTGTCATTTTCATTAGCAGCAACTGTTTGACCTCAGCACCGTCATCAGCTGCTCAGACTTCAAAAGGGGTACGAACCAAGGAGAGAGGAGTGTCCTTCACAGAGTGTGACCAATAGCACTGTGCCTGGTATCACGAGCAGTAACGCATGCACACGCTATTAATAGTTAGGTTATAATTACAGCAATTATCCATCATGCAGGTTAGCCAAACACTGTAATGTTTCATGCCAGGAACTGGGAGGACAGCGAGTGGTGAGTAGGGCTGAAAAATGTCAGTGATAACATTGATATCTGCTACTCTCGTGGCTCTTTCATGCATTTACATTATTTATACATAAAGAAAATCATATATTTTTTCCCTTATTGAGACAATTGTTGGTGCTTAAAGTGTGCAGAAAGTCATGAGACAATGCCAGTGAACTGCTGACTTTTTCTTTTACACACTGATCTGTTGTACTGTTTATTTCAAATGACTCACTCTTGGTTTGTCTTATAGTAACTGCACTTTCTGTTTTCTCACAGAACAAACTTTCGAGATTGAAGCAATTTAATAAAATTGGATCTTTTGCACAAATAGACCCATTATAGATCAAACTAATTAACTTTTTCAGTAGAAAGATTTTGATGTGACACTGCAGGAAAATGTCCATCTGTAAATTTAATAAATAAAATTAACAATGCCTGAATTCTGTTTAGATGCTTTGATTTCAGAGATGTTTTAGACATTTGGACTTGTCCCTGTTCAAACCCATCATTAACATCCTTAGTGATCTGATAACAAATGTACAATTCTTAGTAGACCTAGATCCAAGTTGAAAAGCAGAGGTGATAGAGCCTTTGCAGTGGTGGCACCTAAGCTTTCGAATAACTTAGCTTGTCATATAAGAGAAACTCAATCACTTAATCATTTTAAAGCACTTTTTAAGACATATTTATATTTGCTTGCATCTGAGACTAGTTGAGTGGAGTATTCTGGCTTTACTATGGTATCATAGTTTTTATATATCTGTGATTTTACCTGGGGTTTTACCAGTTAATATTTGATTTTTTTTTATTGTATTTATTGTTGTTTTAATGACTATTGCATGTTTTGATGATCTGTACAGCACTTTGGTCAGCGGAAGTTGTTTTTAATGTGCTATAGAAATAAACTTTACCTTACCTTGCCTTGCCTTGCCTTAAGTGTAAGTGTGAATGAACCCAATATTTATTATATCTTTACTAACCCAGAGGTGACTAAAAGTTTTAGGATGAAAATTTAGGGCAAATTCTCCAAATTAGGGCAAAAATAGGGCAAAAAAATGTAAATTTTATATTTTCATTATTGGCGAGAGGACATCCCAATCGGTCATGCGTCTAGTTTTTGTTTGTTTGTTTGTAATTTTGCCTCTAAACACCACCACAGTGGATTTTAAATAAAACAATCAAGAAGTGATTGAAGTGCAGACTTTCAACTTTAATTGAATGGGTATAATGAATAAACAGTTTAAGAAATATATATATATATATATATATATATATATATACACAGTCTCCCAGTTTCAAAGGCTCAAAAGTATTTGGGCAGTTGACTGACAAGCAGTTTTGTGGACATGGGAGGGCTGTTCCCTGATTATTCCATGATAAATTAAGCAAATAAAAGACGTGTTTAACTTGTATTTGGTACATTTTCACTGGAACTCTAAATATGAGATCCAAAGAGATGTTCATGTATGTTATAGAGTCATCATTAGGATAAAAAGCAAAACAAGTCTATCAGAGAGATGTCAAAAACTTTAGGAGTGGCGAATCAACAATCTGGCAGGTTCTTAATATTGAATTTACTGGCCAGCTTGGGAACACCAAAAGGCTTGAAAAAGCACAGAAGACAACCAAAGTGCATGATGACAGAATTATGTCCATGGTTTTGAATAAAATGTGCTCAGACAGTGCTTCACAGTGCAAATGGATAATGACCCAAAGCATCCTGCAAAAGGAATTTCTCAAGGCAAATAAATGGGATATTCTTCAATGGCCAAGTCAGTCGCCGGATCCAAACAGAATAATAATAGTTTTCAGTTACTGAAGAAAGGAATTAAGGCACAAAAGACCAGAAACATGTAGCATCTAAAGGCAGCTGCAGTAAAGGCCCAGCAGAACATCTCAAGGGAGGAGAAGAGAAGAGTTAAGGTGGTCATTGACCGCAAAGGAATATCATCCTTCTTCTTTCAGTGACTCCCTTGAGGGGTCATGTATTTTAAAAATGCTTATCTTTAAAATCACATTTGTTCAGTTACTTTCAAGCTTCAGAAAATGGGGGACTGTATGGCTGTAATTCCTAAACTGTTAATGCAATACTTTGGTTTAAACACCTTGAATTAAAGCTGAAAGTTTGCACGTCAATTACATCTTGACTGACTGATTTAAAATCCATTGTGTTGGTTTTTAGAAACAAAGCTACAAAAATGTTGTCATTGTCCAAGAATGGACCTAACGCCATTGACCAGAAATACACAAATGGAACAACTTAGTGTCATGTCCTGGGTCTCAGAGCCAGTGTTTTTTGAGTTATGGACTTTCTGAGTTTCTGTTCTGTCATTCTGTTATCACTGGTTTTGCCTTCTGGTTGTTTCAAGTATTATTTATCATGAGGCTAGTTAGTTCCTGTGTTGTGTTTTCATGTGTTTGCCTCCCCTTGGGTCCATTCCCTACATCCCACACAGCCACACATGACACTTATAATCTTTTTTTTTAAAATTGTTTATCCAGTATACCATACCAGTGAATCAAAGTCCTGGACCTACCTCACCATAATGGCATCCACTTGTTATTTATGTTATTGTGCCTTTCCTGGCACGATGACACCTAAACTGTCTGCACAGCTGTTGACGGTTGCTATCAACTGAGGCATTTTTTTTGTATAAACTAATAAGATGGTTGACAAGCATTTGCTACTGGGATTCTTCCACCTGTACTTTAGCAAATTTTACTTCCAAGGCTCCAAATCTGAAAAACTGTTTTTTGTCTAGCATTTCCCTTTTTTTTTTTTTTAGGTCTTCTAGGATGACTGGTCAGAAATGGTGATGCATTTCAGCATTTAAGAAATAAGTTTGGTCTCCAGAAAAGTGAAGCCTAAATTAAGGAAGGTGTTTTTGTTGGTCCTGAAATCCATGAAATGATGCATGAGTTCTAAAAGAAATTGAAGCCAACGGAATGAGAAGTATTTGTGTAGGTTGTCCAGAGTTTTCTTGGCAATCACAGAGCAGAAATTATGCTGAGCTTGTGGATAACATGCAGAAAGCATATCAGCTAATGAGTACCAGAATGTCACTGAAGTGAAGATGGATTTTTTTCAATTTTCATCTCAACTTTTCTCCATCAAATCTGCGCAAAGTCGGCGATGAGCATGGTGAAAGATTGCATCAAGATATAAAAGTGATGGAAAATCAGTTTGGGGGAAAATTTAATCCGAGTATGATGGGTGACTACTGTGAGATGCCTCAAACAGTTTTGAGCAGGCTGACCTCATTTTATTTTGAGCTAAATTTTAATGTTTTTCTGGTTTGTCTTCCAAAAAACACATTGAAATAATTTTGGAGGGAAATAATTAAAATTCCAGACATTGTGTTGATATATTATATTGATATTCAAAAGTGTCAAAACATCAGGGATGTTCATCTCAAAAATCTGACATGCCAGCTCAAATCATATTTCATATTTCAAATCAGCGTTTTTAAAAAAAAAACTAGATAAAGAGCTGGTCTGAAGTTACCAATAGCAACCAAAAAAAGTTTGTAGACCAGTGTACTCAAATCGACATTATGTAACTATTACTGTTTAGCATGTTTTTAACTCATTACCATTAAACCACAAGATTTAACAGGCACATAGTGGACTAAAATAGTTTTTTTTTTAGATTCACCAGTTACAGATTGCACACACAGATTGTGGCACATCCACAAAAGTGGTCCCATTTATTTTAGCTAAATACACCACTTCTCTGTACCTTATAGGCATGTAAAACCTGTGACTGGTCATACATTATTACAGCATTAACTGTTGTTGTGCTCCCTAAATGATTTCTGACCTGATGAAAAGGGACTGGAGGTGCCCTGCTCTTGACCAGCCTTTGGTCTATTGTGTTCTGCTGCTCTCTCCGTCCTCTCATCCTGCTCATTTTCATTTGGCAGACTCACTCTTTTGCTCAAAAACTGCTGAATTCCCACCTGAGACTGACCCTTTCTTTTCATATTCTTCTCTATCACTGTCAAACATTATAGTTAAAGTTAGCACACAAATGCAAATTACCAAGTACATGAATCAGTATTACATGAAATAGTGAAATGCTAACATTCATGTCCAAACACAAGTAGGGCCTCAGTTAACACTACTCTTAACTAACTTTGCTTCTTAATTTAATGTTTATGAGACTTACGCTATGTGACAGCTGTGAGTAAAAAGGAATTTATGACTTATCATTACCAACAAACTCCTCAAAAAGTAGACTGGCATTGGTTGTCGGTTAAAAAACGTTCTCCGCTAGATCCTTCAAATCTTCTTTTTCTTCTGTAAGCTGTATTCATGCTGGACATTCCTATTTGGCTCATCAGCTCTACTGGTGTTTTGGCATGGAATTGCATCCACCTATAATTTGATCCTCGCTCTCGGACAAAGGACAGATGAGTGACAGGACAGGGGCACTTCAGGGGGCCAATCAGATTTCAGATTGGGCCAATGCCTCTGTGGCCCTGCCCCTAGAACCGCCCCTGTTCATGGGCTCATTCAAACCTACACATCAACTGGCAGCAGCAAAGTCTCATCGTTCTGATCTTTATTTTATTTTTGTTGTATTTTTTTGTTCAATTTCTTTTTTGCTTTTGTCAAGCACTGATGGACACTTCTGTGAGGAGAAGAGTTTACTCAAGAGAAGAACTTATTTCACTGAAATGGAGCAAACCTGGAAAATACCACCCTATTCCAGCTGAGATAAAGAGGCGTTTTTGTGGTTGCCATGCTGTCGCAAAAGTAAAGGCTTGGAAATGGAGATATAAGCCTTTTCTGCCAACAGTCATCATGGAAAATGTCAACTCTGCCCAACAAAAGTGATGAACTGGAGATATTGGTGAAGACTCAGAAAATATACTGTGAGTACAGGCTCATCTGTTTTACTGAAACATGGTTGAATATAAAGATCTCAGACTCTAATGGGGATCTACCTGACCCACCCTCCCCCTCCAGATGAGCTGGTGGAGGTGGCTGGGCTTCTCTGCTTAGGCTGCTGCCCCTGAGAACACGCCCCGAATAAGCTGAAGTAAATGGATGGATGGATGGATGGATGGATGGATGGATGGATGGATGGATGGATGGATGGATGGATGGATGGATGGATGGATGGATAGATTGATTGATGGTTGAATCAAAACATCTCAGACGCTAATGTGGATCTATCTCGTTTCACCCTCTTATGGTCAGAGAGAGACGCTAGTGGCAAGAACAAAGGATGGTATAATCCTGCTCATATCACAGTCAAGGTGAGGATGCGTTGTCTTGGTGTTAGATTGTTGGCAGTTAGTATGCGACCACGTTATGTACCAGGAGAATTCAGCCATTTCATAACAACACTTGTGTACATTCCATTCAAGGCAACAGCTGAAGTTCCAAGTTCCATGTGAAGTTCTCCAACTGTTGCAAACTGTTGCTAGAATACAGGAGCACTCTTCATAATTTCAGGAGACTTCAGTCATGTTTCTCTCTCCTCCCACTTGACTGGATTTACACAATTTGGTGACTTTCTGACCACAGAGCATCCTAAAGCCATCATGAATAATCACCCACTTTATAACATCTTTATGGAAAAAAAATCAGTACTGGAAGACTCTTCTCTCTCCATTGTAAAACGGAGAGATACAGAAAAACGATTTGTACTCACAACCATTAGGCTTTTCAGTTCTCATACACATAGCAGATAAGCTATGTCAGACATATGAAATTCCCTCTGGGATCAATAAAGTTATTCTTACAGAACATTTTGATTTTGCACAGTGTATGAAACAAGTGGTGCAGAGCACAACAAACCCCACCCGCAGCAGACATTTTAGCTGATTTTAATGTTGTTCATCTCACAAAGTGTCACTCTCCAAATATTGAATCACGAAGATAACACATACATTATATTGCCAAAAGTAATAAAGAAGACAGCGGATGCTGAGGCACATAGTGCACAGAGGTCGCCCACTTTCTGCAGAGTCAATCGCTGCAGACCTCCAAACTTCATGTGGCCAAGACCACATCGTCCAAAAAATGAAATGCCCAAAATGTACCTAGACATTTTGGACAATTTCATGCTCCCAACTTTGTGGGAACAGTTTGGGGAGAGCCAATTTCTGTTCCAAGATGATACCAAGGTCCATAAAAACATGGATGAAGGACTTTGGTGTGGAAGAACTTGACTGGCCTAAATCTTTGGGACAAATTAGAGGGGAAACTGTGAGCCAGGCTTTCTTGTCCAGCATCACCTCACAAATGTGCTTCTGGAAGAATGGTCAGAAGTTCCAAAACACTTCTAAACCTTGTGGAAAGCCTTCCCAGAAGACTTGAAGCTGTAAAGGGTGGGCTGCCATCAAATTAAACCCTTTGACTTAAGAGTGGAATGTCACTCAAGTTCACATGCGTGTGAAGGCAGACAAGCGTATACTTTTGGCAATATAGTGTAGGTCTTACTGTCCATGCCCATAATTTTCATTTGACCTTTATCTTAAAGGGGATATGTCATGCTTTTAAATCCTTCCTTTTCATATGTAAATCATTCACTTGTGGTCTGTATAGAGTAGAACTGCAATGCTTTGGTCTGAATTCCTCATTATTGTAGCTCCACAGACCCCTCTTTTAACCCTGTTCTGAGGCGCGTCTTAGAGCAACTTGTTTTGGTGCGGTCTCTTTAAATGTGAATGAGACATTTCATGCCCCACCCCACCCCATTTGGACATTTTTGTAGTTTGCTAGCAGTGATACGATTATCTACCGGCAGAGAAACAGGCACTTAGAAGAGGCTGTGATGCCGGGCTGTGTGTGTAAGGAATCGTGTGGGTTAATAACAACCAAACATTTTCACTTGTCTACGTGCAACTTTGGCATAACTGAACTCAGACTACACCATCGCTGTGAGAAAAAAAAATGGCGGATTCACGAAATTGGATAGCAGGAATTTGTTTATATTTTATATTTTTATATTTTATATTTGTTTATATTAGCAGTTCCACAGAAAATACTGCGACGTAATAGACAAGAAAACGTAATAGAGAATAGACAATATTCAAACTCGTCCAAGATTTTTAGTAAATGCATCTATGTTGTAAATTTGAACATCCTGCCATTGTTCTCGAGTTATCATGTTTATAAGATGTCTGACCTCTGACCTTGACCCAGTTATGGCAAGATTTTAATCAGATGACCTAGGGGTCACTGGGCATCTTTCATGCAAATTTGGGATAAATCACGCTGGTAGTTTTGCTGTAATATTGCTAACAAACAGACAAACAAACCAAAAACAATACCTTGTTCCCCCCCAGGATAATTAGAAGAAGAAGTGCAGTATACTTTATGTGTATGAATGTAGAATGTGTTTTTGCAACTATCTGTGTGCCAAAGCCTAAAGTTCATCCATTTTCTTAACTGCTTATCTATTTCAAGGGTTGTAGGGGACTGGCACCTATCCCAGGTGTCAGGGTGTTAATGAAATTAACAGCGGTTCCACTAGAGGGGCAACAATGAGAAAACCACCAAAATAGGAATGGTTTTACAGGTGGAGACCACTGACTGTTTTCCCTCGTCATCTTTTCTGACTGTTTTTTAACTTTTTTCAGTAGTTTTGCATTTGGTTAACATCAGTGTTACTACTGGTGGAATGAAGCAATACCTGGACCCTACAGACAGCATATCACAGTGTGTGCCATTGCCAGAAGGTTTGCTGTGTGTCTCAGCACAGTCTGAAGAGCACGGAGGAGATTCCAGGAGACAAGCAGTTACTCTAGGAGAGCTGGACAGAGCCCTAGAAGGTCTTTAACCCATCAGCAGGACCAGTATGATGAGCACTGCCAGAGCTACAGTACAAAGTAACCTCCTGCAGGAAACTGGTGTGAATGCCTGTTACGGCTGCGTGCTGTACTGTTATGGTTGTGTGAGTGGGATCCCTTTGCAGTCTCTCTCTCTCTCTCTCTCTCTCTCTCTCTCTCCCCCTCCCCCTCTCCCTCCACAGCAGGGGCATCTCCCATCCTAATTAAGGACACAGGGTATAAGGAGGTGGGTATGAGGCTTCGGCAAGAGGTAAGGAGAGAGTGGTGGCGACACCAGTTTGCACAACAGTATGTTCGTGTGGAAGCTTTGTTACTCCAGTGGTGTAGAGTGACCTGTCTGTGGGCCGAGCACAGATGTGCTCCGGGGTTCTGGAGGAGTGGGTTCATTTGAGTTAGTTGATTGTGGGTTTATTGTGTTTCTTTTCCCATGGCAGGACAGGTAGTGTCTCCTGTTTGGAGATTGTTTTGTGTTCTGGCTCATTTTAGCCTTTTCTTGTAAATAAACAGTATTTATTTTACCAACGGTAAACGGTATTAACGGTGTTGTGTTGCACTGTGCGACTTCCTCAGCTACATTAGGGGAGCGGTCAGTTGAGCCACACAGCACAGGAGTGCTCAGTAATTATTTTGCCTTTTTTATTTTTGAGGTAACAGCGGAGAAGCTAATTCTCTGGCGGGGGGGTAGGTGGTTCAGGCGGTTGCCCGCTGTGTTTTCGCCTTTAAAGCCGCCCTGAGCTTGGTAAGCTCAGTCTTGGTAAGATAGACAGGCAGAGTCTGGATCAGGCAGGTCTGGGGAAGTTGGGTGTGGGGGTCTTCTGGTGTGCTTCTTCTGTGAGAAGCACTGGCTGATTACTTAAGTGATGTACCCAGAACAATGCCTCTGACCAAACAATCAGAAACAGACTTCTCGAGGGTGACCCGAGGGCCCGATATCCTCTAGTGGGCCCTGTGTTCACCACCCAGCACCATGGCCGCTCACTGGCAGTTTCCATAAAATCCCAGAATTGGCAGGTCCACCACTGGCACACTGCTTTTCACAGATGAGAGCAGGTTCACCCTGAGCACATGGAACAGATGTGAATGGGTCTGGAGAAGCCATGGAGAACATGCTGTGGGCATGACCAGTTTGGTGGTGGGTTGGCGATGGTCTGGGGAGGCATATCTATGTACAAATAACAGAACTAAAAAATTACAAATTAGTGTTGAGAATTTTATTGTTATAAGTAATTTCAGTATATTGAGTTTCCAACTTCAAGAATGCAGATCAAGAATTCCATTTAGCTGAAGCATGAAGCTGTTAATTTGAGTGACAGTAATCTTGCAATGCAAGCAACTCTGAATACTCTTAATCTGATCTGAAGTGTATAACTTAAAGATGACTGAGGCTTTTAATGTTCCTATAAAAAAACAATCACTTGCACATGGATATTTTTCATGCGTTCTGCTTTGTATGACTTGTAGGATGTCAGTCTCAGCATGTGACGCCCAGCTCTTTGTAGTTGGCCTCAAGGTCAGCAAATACTTTGTCCAGCACGTTCCTCAGGGCCTGTTGTCCACCGGCATCGAGTACAGCCTTTTCTGCCATGACTTTAATGATGACGTCAAAGTGTAGCTGGAAGGAGAAAAAGAAAATTCATTAATTTCAGGTAAAGCTCAGTGTAAAAACAAGTAGGACAATGAAGGAAAGTGAGTTACATTAAACTTTGCCCTCTTAAACAGCAACCTCACCTTGAAGCTCTTAACGGGGACCTTTTGCTCAATTCCATGGATGTTGGCCACATCTTTGAGAATGGCAGCATGGTTGCCTTTGGCCCTCAGCAGATCAGCCAGTTGCTGTAAGGTAGTGGCACCATGGTCAGCAACAGCTGGATTATTGGCCAGCTCACCCTGAGGGATGTTGGCAAATTTTGGGAACTGCTTCTGGGTCTCTGGATGCTCCAGGAATAAACTGAGGAAGAGGAAATTGGTGTGTTATGACTCTGATGCACTCAGATCATTTTTGCATTTTATCCATAGGGTGGGCAGAGGGTAGGAGGGATGTAAATGCCACAATTTAATCATACTCATAAGTTCTGTGGTTATGAACAGCATGTTTATTCCTTGCAGTGATGAGAGTGGACACATGGGACTGCTTTTGTCATGTACCACTGTGGCAGGCCAGGCAGAGGACCCACATGCAGAACACCCGAGGTGAAAAGCTTTACTTAAAATGTAAGCTTTACTAGTGCGTGATGAATATAGGAAGAACTGCTTGGGGCCAGCAGCACAAACTTTAACTCCCAAACAAAACAAAACATGACTTGGCTTAACTTGACTACTTGACATGAAAACATGAAGCGCACAGCAAGAACAGAGGACATAAACAACAACCTGACAAGGAACTACCAAGAACACAGACAATATATACACACTAGGTGAAAGAGGGGAGTAACAACAGGTGGGATCACAGCTGAACATAATTACACTGACGACCAGGGGAAGCAAAATGAAACACAAGCACGCAGGACAAAGGACTGTCAAAACTGGAAGTAACCAAACACACTGACTAGCCATAAAGGGAACCTAAACATGACCAAAACAGGAACCTAAACACAGCACTCAGGGAAACACCAGGAAGTCAAAGAGACAATGAGTCAATGAGACAAGGGACTAAGACATGAGAACAAAACAGATGTATGAACACTGACCAAACAGGAGGACATGGGAATCAAAACATAACAGACTTGACACCAGAGGGATAACACAAACACCAAAACACATGAGGCAAGGAACCTAGACACAGAGGGATGAAACAGACATTAGAACACAGACCATAGGCAAGACGACATGAGGGAAACAGGAACTAAACACAAATAACTATAACACAAAACCATGATAAACTAAAATCCTAATCCATAACTAAGAAACACAACTCAAAAAACAAGGCACACTGGGCCAACAGCCCAGGATCATGACAGCTTTAGTCAGGTACAACAACACCAGTGCTACTATTGTGATCCTCAGTATGTTCAGGTTTTTGTTGGCACTGGCAAAATCCATTTACACAAATTAGAGAAAGTGCTGAACATCTGAAGCAACCTTTGTTATAATGAGTCAAACATTATTCATGACCTCAAGACTAAGATTTATTACCACTATTATTGTTTAAAACACACTTATCAGGCGTCATAAGAGTTCATGTGGCAGTATTTGCCAAGTGTGTAATTAAACAGTTTATTGAAAGGCACGGATTCTATTCTTAAACTGCATTTGAGGAGTTGAATTTCAAGTCCTGGCTGCAGCTTTGAGTAATCTGACCTACAGCAAAGAACACATTTCCCCAGAGTCACTGACCGAGTCAAAATCAGGCTACCAAAGGTGGTGTAGTCTGCTTCCACTGGACCCCAGTGCTTCAGAACTGCATCAAAGTCAGCCATGATGTGAAGAGACAGATCCTGATGAGGACAGAGGAAATAATATTTTGGGACACTTATCTGAGGAATGGAAATTGACAAGTAAAATAAAAGCAGTTGCCTATTTATATCAAGCTTGCCAGTTACAGATACTGTTATCCTGCGCTGCACATCTGTTTGATTTAATAGCTGACAGTCAACAACTACTTCAGTCAAGAACAACTCATGGAGATGGCTGTATTACCTCAGCTGACCTCTGAGTGACATAATTAATTTGAAGTCTAATCAGATTCACCTCTGGTTTTAATGAATTTGAGATCATCACAAGGCTATGAGACATGTGACCAAAAAGTGCTGGTTTAACAGATCTTTATCCTATAATGCTTCAGTCATGCATTCAGTCATTGCATGAGTTTAGGATAGTTTTTTTATTTGGCAGTGTTAGTATTTTACATTTCCCCTTTAAGTAATAAAAATCAACCTTTGGATCCTGAATCTAAAAATTAACCAGTGATTTCTGTAGTTATTCCCCATAAACAATTATACCACAACACCCTTTTATTAAAGATTAAGTTGTACAGACAGAATTCATTGCCTTACCTGCAAGGTTGTAAAATATCCTGTGCAGTTATGCCAAATTCCTCTTATCCTGCCAAATCCCACAGGAGCTGACCTTTTATACTCCCTCCCTGTGTCTTCTGTGTCCCCCCCCCCCACCCCCCACCCCCCTTAGCTCTGGTCATCCTGTCTCACTGCATGTCTCCCCCGGTTTCTAGTAAGGCTCCGGGCTCTTATTAGAAACTTGATTTCATTTCAGCCAGTAACAGCCTGTCTGGGGGAAAATTGTTTTTGCATCAGTTTAGTTGCACAATTTTCAGGTCATGGTTGATTTCAGCATCTTGACCTGTTCATGTTAAAAGGAAAAATTACATTGGGCACTGGAAAAAGGCTACAGTCATGCTATTTCCATTTCACTTTGACTTTAGTTTTAGTGTTAGCTTTTGCCTATAAGGAGCAAGCAAGAATTTGTGTGTGTGTGTGTGTAGGGGGGGGGGGTATTACAATTAAAAAAAGAATTAAATTAATTAAAAAAGAAAACCTTTGACTCAGTCTTGTCGACACCTGAGTCCCAACATGTCCAAAGCCTCAAGCAGGTTGTTGCATTACCAGGTACTAAAACTAAGGACATTTAAAATTCAGAATTATATCACTCAGTTTAAAATTCCTTAATCTAGTTGTCATTTTAGTTAATTTTTTCACATCAGGTTTTAGGTTACTATGATAACCTTCGAGTAAATCCATTCAGGATCTGGTTGCACTCCTGTCATATTACAATTTCATTCATGCGTTTTTCCTTTCAAGATACATTTAGCAACACTACTGCATGCAAACACGAGGCTACATAACAACTCTACAACGTGAGCTGCAGGAATGAGGGACAGACCTGGTTTATAATTAATCTTGAAACCCCCCCTTGCCCTCTTCACTTTGTTCTATAGCATGATTATATGCCAAAACACAGCTCTACTGTAAATTCTTGTTGGTAGATTCATATCAAATTCCACAACAGCAACATTTCAGCCCAGTTAAGATCAAATTACTATCAGACAGTGCAAATACAGAATTTTAAAGCTTGACCATTTTTTGTATATATTAAAGTCTACACAAAGTCTAGTTGTTATCACGTAATTGTATATTCATAGCTCTGATGCATACAACATTTTCATGTAATCAAGGTTTTACTTTAAAGAGGGATGCTGTAAAATCCAGATAAAATATAAAAATGCCTGGTTGAAACTGCACCAGGAGGAACTATGTGTACAGTTACACACTAGCCAACTCAGACAAAGTTCTTCTTCCAGAAGTGCATTTGTGACGTCAGACACTGAAGGCCTGGTCTCCACGCTAATTCATCCCAAAGGTGTTCTGTCGGGTTGAGGTCAGGACTCTGTGCAGGCCAGTGAAGTTCTTTCACACCAAAGTCATTTTGCCATGTCTCTATGGTCCTTGCTTTGTGCACTGGTGCACAGTCATGTTGGAACAGGAAGGGGCCATCCCCAACTAAGGGGCCGAGCCCAACTCCTGAAAAACATCCCCACACCATAATCCCCCCTCTACCAAGACAAGTACCGTTCTCCTGGCAACTGCCAAACCCAGACTTGCCCATCAGATTGCCTGATGTAGAAACAGGATTTATCACTCTAGATAAAATGTCTCCACTGCTCATGAGTCCAGTGTTGATGTGCTTTACACCACTGCATCCAATGCTTTGCATTGCACTTGGTGATGTAAGACTTTGGATGCAGCTCCTCGGCCATGGAAACACATTCCATGAAGCTCTTTATGCACTGTTCTTGAGGTAATCTGAAGGCCACTTAAAGTTTGGGGGTCTGCAGTTTGGACCTCTGTGCACTATGTTCCTCAGCATCTGTTGTCCTCACTTTGTGATTTTTATGTGGCCTAGCACTTCATGGCTGAGTTGCTGTCGTTCACAGTCCCTTCACTTTGTTATAATACCACTAACAGTCGACTGTGGAATATTTAGTAGAGATGAAATTTCACAACTGAACTTGTTGCACAGGTGGCATCCTATCACGGTGTTGCTGGGATTCACTGAGCTCCTGAGAACGACCTATTCCTTCACAAATGTTTGAAGAAGCAGTCTGCATGCTAAGGGGCTTGATTTTATACACCTGTGGCCATGGAAGTGATTGGAACACCTGAATTCAGAGATTTGGATGGGTGAGTGAATATTTTTGGCAATACAGACTCAAGTTTTCTCACCCTCTAGAAGTTTAGTGAGTCCAATTCATCTTCTTTTTAAAACGGGACATACTAACAATGCAGTCTTTGTTTCATCTGATTCCAGTCAGCCAATTTGAAATGTGTCATATTCCATTATTAATGACTAATTATTTTGTATTCCCACTAAACCTGGAAGCTGAGCCCCTGTGCTGCCCACATGCTTTTAAATTAAACCTTTGCTCAAGTCAAATCATGGCAAAATTATGCTTTTTAATCAGGCAGACTTAATTGTAAATTGTCCCGGCTTAAAAAAAAAAGAGCTGCAACATTGCAGATGTGTTAAAGAGTAACACATGCACATGACTAGCTTTTTCCATTTTAGTTCACATAAACTAATGAACTCTAGCGATGAGAGCCCTAGTGTCACAGAAGTTAGAGTGCAAGGACCCAGATGCAGGACAAAAAGCAGGCAGGCAGAGGTAAAGAAAAAGCAAGCCTTTTATTGAGGCTGATAGCATGAGTACAAAAATGTGAACATAAGGTATAAGGACACTGAAAATCTATAACCACTGAAAACCTAAATTGGGAGACACACTAATGCTAGGAGCTAGGAAACAGGAACTACTAGACATGGAGACAAGTACCTAAACATACACTGACAAAAGACAATGGGAGAGTGCGGCAATAAATACACAGAAGGGTAATGACGGAAAAGGCAGCAAGTGGGAGAGCAACTGAAACTAATCACAGATAAAGAGATTGGTGAAGCAGAATTAAACCCAATGCACACGAGATAAGAGACTAAAAATAAGACAGGAATAAACTAACCCTGAGACCAGAAGTACGACAAAACTTGACACAAAGACAGAAGGGCCCTAGTGATGAGGCTGACTTAACACAGGAGACACTAAGGCCAAAACACAGAGATGAGACTAGGACTGAATGGAAATACAATAGTGAATTAACAATCTATCAACAAAAGCAGCTGGTAACTAAAGGGACAGAAAAGAATAAGAGAGACATAACTGAATGGGGAGGCAAAATTAATTTGACACAACTAAATGGGGAACCACACAACCAAGATAACAGGACACAGACAAGACTAGGACAAACTGGAACTGAACGGAAACTACCACTGAGTTTCCAAAACTATGAGGAACCCAAATCTAGGAGCAAAGATCATAACTCAGAATCATTAGGAAATAATGTCATACTGTAACTGAAAATAGATCACACCTTCAAACAAAAGAATAAATCATGAAGTCCCAAAACTCAACACTCTGGGTCCAATACCCAGGGACCATAACACCTACCCAGTATTTGGACAAGTGATATTTTGACCTTTACTGCAAAGAAAGCCACTTTACTCAGTTTGTACTGATGTTTAATACTACTATCTTTAGGACAAGATTCAAAATAATTTGGGGGAATTTTTTAGGTTCTGTGTGCAAACTGCATCCCTCAGTAACAGTTATAGCTCACATTATGGATGTTCAAAATAAGCATCTTGCTACTCAAGCAAATGGAAAGTGTGTACACACATGCTGCACAGTCTAACTCAGCTTCGTTTGAGCATAATTTGCAATTAGGTGCCACATTTGATCTGAGGTCAATACAGTTAATGAGTTAACTGGAGGGCCCGAGCTGCTGCACTTAAGTGTGTATGATTTTGTCTGAGCAGTATCTTTGTTAAAGTTATACATTTAGTATAGCTCTCAGATATGCAATCAATCTGGTCAGTTTCATCAAAGAGAAGGTTGGCGTATTTGTAATTACTGCCTTAGCATAAATGACGCTGCACTCAACATGTCAAAGGCCTTTTTCCATACATCTTGATTAATGCGTTTCCATTGAAAGTGCCGATATACGGCGGACGACCCGGCAGGTCACGGTCACTCGTCACACCGTCCTCCTGGAGTTCGCTATGCTTTTCTTTTCTATGTGATGGATGTACGCTGAGTCGCTGACGGTGCGTGGGTTTGAGGAGTTGCTGGGCAGTTGCAGTTAAGCCTCTAAATCCCATCAGAGACATCAGTGTTTGTTCAGGCTTGTAGGCTGCATCTTTCCAGAAAAACGTACAAAACAGATTGCGTTATCCTTCCATAAATTTCCGCTGCTCACATTTATAATCCGAGAGGTTTTTAACTATATGTCTACTTGCATTTCCTCATATCCACAGGAACGGTTATCATATTGGTCCATTAGGTTGAGACAAACTCTGGGATATTGTGAGAGTTAATATGACGTATTTATTGCTCATTACTGCTCTCAAAAGGCAAGCTGTAGCATTATACAACCCCTGCAGCTAGCACAACTTCTGGCTGAAGATGCGGATGTGTCTAATGCTCAGGCTATTTATATATTCATGACTGCACAGTAACTAATCTTCACTGCTCCTGTTACCATGTGCTAGCATTAAGTCTGAGCCTGGGATGACAGGTGTGTAATAATACACCACGTGTCAAGAGAGTGGATGGCTGCAGAATAACCCTCAGCCTGCCCAAAGACCTACTGCAAACTATGGATATGGTTATTGTTGAATCATTTAAATTTATTTTTTAAAGTAGGCTTACAGCCCAGAACAATGATTTTAATTTAAAAAACAAAACTTTTTTTTTTTTTTTTACAATTTTTTTGACAAAGAAAACAAAGCTTTACAAGAGGCAAGTCCTGCTGTGCTGTGGGATTTTCTGGCAAATTTAAATATAATATTACAATATAAACCAAAAAAAGCTGAAAATCACCAGTGTGGGCCAGAAATAGCTGTTTTTCATCAAAATTTTGATTGTTTCCAATCTAGTGCCAGTTCCATGCATTTCTACCAAAAAAAAAAAAAAAAAAAGATTTATGTGCAGAAAACAGCTGTCCCTTACCATGTGTTAACTGACTTTTTTAGGAGCTGTGTAATTTAGTCATAATTTTACTTTTAGAAGATCACAAAACAAAATATCCATCCAGCCACCCATTCATCCGCCATCGTTCCAGTCATCCATCCATCTACCATTATATCCAACTAGTCATTCATACATCATGTCATGGTCATTGGATGATACTGGCCATGTGGAGTGTGAAGGAGCGAGGATCCAAATGCAGGATGCATGGAGGCAAACAGGATTAAACTTGCAGAGAGCCATTTATTGTTAGGCTTATGACAGGCAGAAAGTAAATCTGAAACTTATTGTACAAAAGAAATAAAACAATAAACTACTGAAACATCTATTGACACAAACTTTTAAAGTACAACAGGAAGAGTGATACCTAAATGAGTAAGATGTGGACACATGAATGATCTTAACAAAGAAACTTGGCACAAGAGGGAGAAACACAGATGGAGAACTACGTTCTAAAGCCACTGAAACTAAGACCAAACTAAGTATACTAAAGAGAAATCACATTCAATTCATTCAATTTTATTTTTACAGAGCCAAATCACAACAAACAGTTGCCTCAAGGAGCTTTATATTGTATGGTAACAACCGTACAATAATTACAGAGAAAACCCAACAGTCAAAACAACCCCTTATGAGCAAGGACTTGGCGACAGTGGGAAGGAAAAACTCCCTTTTAACAGGAAGAAACTCGTCTCTATTTAACAGGAAGAAGTCGTCTCTATTTTCTGAGACACCTGAGGTCCTTCAACTTCTGCCGGACTATGCTCAGGATCTTCTACGAGTCTGTGGTGGCGAGTGCCATCCTCTATGCTGTTACATGCTGGGGCAGCAGGCTGAGGGCGGCACATGCCAACAGACTCAATAAACTGATCCACAAAGCCAGTGATGTGGTGGGAGTGGAGCTGGATTCGCTTATGGCAGTGTCGAAGAGGAGGATGCTGTCCAGGCTGCAGGCCATTATGGACAATGGCTCCCACCCATTCTACGACACAGTGATGGGACACAGGAGCACATTCAGTGCAAGACTCATCCCACCAAAATGCACCACAGAGCGCCGCAGGAGGTCACTTCTACCTGTGGCCATCAGACTCTATAACTCCTCCCTGTCTTGCCCAAGGACACAACGCAGCGCAGGGACAGGGGCTAGAAGCTGCAACCTTCCGGCTGCAAGGCGAGCGCCTACCCACTGCACCATTGCCACTTATGCCACTATATATTTTTGGTTTTATTCATTTAAATGAAACAGTTGCAGCTGTAACAACAGAAATTTCCCTCTGGGATCAATAAAGTATTAAGATTCTGATTCTGATTCTGATTCTGAAACCTCCAGCAGAACCAGGCTCAGGGAGGGGCAGTCATCTGCCAAGAACAGTTGAGGCTGAGGGGAGAGACAGTACAAAAGACTTGCTGTGGAAGAGAGTCAGAGATTAATAATAACTAATGATTAAATGCAGAGTGGGGTATAAATAGATTAAAAGAGGTGAATGAAAAGAATCACTCAGTGCATCATAGGAACCCTCCAGCAGCGTAGGCCTATTGCAGCATAACTAAGGGAGGGCTCAGGGTCACCTGATAAGGTTCATCATAAAGAAAAGTTTTAAGCCTAATCTTAAAAATAGAGAGGTTGTCTGTCTCCTGAATCCAAACTGGGAGCTGGTTCCACAGAAGAGGGGCCTGAAAGCTGAAGGCTCTGCCTCCCATTCTACTTTTTAAGTATCCTAGGAACCACAAGTAACCCAGCAGTCTGAGAGCGAAGGGCTCTGTTGGGGTGATATTGTACTATGAGGTATTTAAGATGAGATGGGGCCTGATTATTCAAGACCTTGTATGTGAGGAGAAGAATTATAAATTCTATTCTAGATTTAACAGGGAGCCAATGAAGAGAAGCCAATATGGGAGAAATCTGCTCTCTCTTGCTAGTCCCTGTCAGTACTCTAGCTGCAGCATTTTGGATCAGCTGAAGGCTTTTCAGGGAGCTTTTAGGACAGCCTGATAATAATGAATTACAATAATCCAGCCTAGATGTAATAAATGCATGAATTAGCCTTTCAGCATCACTCTGAGACAGGATGTTTCTAATTTTGGAAATGCAAAAAAGCGGTCCTACATATTTATTTAATATGTGCATTTAAGGACATATCCTGGTCAAAAATGACTCCAAGATTTCTCAGTGTTACTGGAGGCCAAGGTAATGCTATCCAGAGTAAGTATCTGGTTCGACATCATGTTTCTAAGATTTGCAGGGCCAAGCACAAGAACTTGAGTTTTATCTGAATTTAGAAGCAGGAAATTAGAGGTCATCCAGGCCTTTATGGCTTTAAGACATTCCTGCAGTTTAACTAATTGATGTGTGTCATCTGGCTTCATGGATAGATAAAGCTGGGTATCATCTGCATAACAATGAAAATGTATGCAATGCTTTCTAATAATACTGCCTAAGTGAAGCATGTATAGAGTAAATATAATTGGTCCTAGCACAGAACCCTGTGGAACTCCATAATTAACCTTACTGTGCGAGAAAGACTCCCCATTTACATGAACAAATTGGAGTCTATTAGATAAATATGATTCAAACCACTGCAGTGAAGTACCTTTGATACCTATGGCATGCTCTACATTTCTGTAATAAAATGTTATGGTCAGCAGTATCAAAAGCTGGTCCAACAGGACAAGCACAGAGATAAGTCCACTGTCAGAGGCCATGAGAAGATCATTTGTAACCTTCACTAATGCTGTTTCTGTACTGTGATGAATTCTGAAACAGGTTTCTTAGCACTGTCAATCACTCAATGTACTGTAGCGATTCTGTTTGTTAAAGTTAGATGCCGTTAGGCCATGATGTTGCTGTGATTTCCCACTGTTCTGCTGTTACCTGAAGGTGTGTATGCGTGCAGGGAGAGGGAGCACGAGAGTGAGAGAGAGAGGAGAGTCCGTTTTTTGCCTGTTGCTTTGTTGGCGTGGTGGCAGCCCACAGCAACCCTTTTTGTTGAATAAAGAAAGGCAACATTTGCTGGCAACTTCTTGCCCTCTTCTTTAACGTCCTGACGGACACTACGTTGGTGTCAGAAGTTAAACTGCTGACCTCCGTTAGCCACGATTATCCCGGACTTGTTTAACTCAGCAAAAGCCTGCGGTAACTATGGCAGCACAGCAAGATATGGCTGGTGCTTGCCCGAAAATCAAGAAAGAGGCTATGGACAGTGAGTGTGGTGGCACACGTGACACGAAAGGGTTTTTGACAGTGTAGCAGAGCACTTGGCCCACCTTAGACGGACTTAGACCATCAAACACGGCAGGGAGCACTGGCACAGGAACGCTCACCCAGAACAGCACAGGACCCGTGTGCAGCGATGGCGGCACCCAGCACTACCAGGCACATGTGAAAACGCCAAAGTACTCTGGTAACACGGACTGGGAGGAATTTCATGCCCAATTCGAACTGTTAGCACATGCTGCAGCCTGGTCTGAGGACACTAAAGCATTCCAGTTAGCCCTGTGTCTCACCGATGATGCTTTGGCATATTTGTTGCTGCTTAGCCCGGCCAAGAGGGGGGACTAAAGAGCCTTGGCTGGTGCCTTGCAGCAGCGGTTTGGTCAGTGTGGTCAGCCTGCTGTCTTGCGTTTGGAACTGACAAATAGACAAAGACAACCGGGTGAGCCTCTCCGTGCACTGGCAAACGACTTTGGTGAAGAAAGCATATGCCCACATGCCCAACGATGTGCAGAACAAGCTGCAGGGTGTGACAATAGTGGGAGTGAGCCGGTTGCACTGTTGCCAACTCCTCAGCAAGGAAAGTAGCTATTGGCTGTCCTAAAAGTCGCTGTATGACATCATCACCTAATTTGTATAATTCGTTATTTGCATGCAGTTGCAATCAACGCTGTAGGAGAGAGAAATAACATCTTTGGAGAGACAAACACTGAAGAAAAACATGCTAAATATGTTTAGAACTACTAGGGCTGGGGAATATGGACCAAAGTATCTCTGGCGATATACAAACTATATCTTGATATTTTTTCTTCCCAAAGGTATAAACAAAAAGGCACTTCTGAGTCAAAGCTACATGTCCCAAATGTCACACAGACACTTTTATTAACATTCAGCTGTAGATGTACAGGAGAAATTGCTCAAAAATAAACCACTGGCATATTTAAATAATAATGCTCCTCAAATAAATTCATGCTTTTTTCCTCCATAACAAAAGACTCGCAACTGTGCAATTAAAATGTAAACAGAAAAGATACATAGCAAAAATAGCAAAAGGCTGACTTATTCTTTAAAAAGCCAGTCTGCAGTGAAGTAGACTTCACCAAAGTGCTTCCTTCTGTGTAAGATAACAAACATGTAAACAGACTGAATGAACAAACTTCCATCCTTCAGTCAGCAGGATTTTAGCCAGCTCAGTAAATCCATAGACATATACGCTGATGTATCAAAGCAACGGGCCCACCCGCTCAATGCGGCATCGTATCCGCCGGGACTGGGTAAACTCGTTAAATTTGTCGCTAGTCGCTTTTTGGAAAAAACTCACTAGGGGGGTCTGAAAAGCTGCTAAATCTAGCGACAAAGTCGCTAAGTTGGCAACACTGGCTGGTTGTGAGGGCCCCGGTGCAGGAGGCCCCGAGCCAGGGAATGCCTGCCTGGGCTACTGAATTAACTGAACTGATCTGAGCTGTGTCCCTGCAATCATCACACCGCAGTGCCGGTCCTCGCCAAGACCCTCCTGTATGCTGGACGTGTGGCCAGCCGGGTCACATCAGTGCGCGTTGCCCAAAGTGTGTTGGTGTGCAGGGAAACGCCTCAGGGCCTGTGTAGATAGGACGGCGCAGGCCCCCTTTTCTGTGTCCGAACCTGCCTGTGCTTCAGTGGAGGGAGCCCAACTGTACAGCGGGGAAGCGGGACTCCACTTCCCCCAGAAGCAGATGACAGCACAGAGTCTGCGAGGGTGGCTGGCTGGACGCATGCAGGGGACTCCCTGGCAGGGGCTCCATGCACAGCTCTGGTCGACACTGGCTCCACTGCAACCTTGATGAGACCCAACATGGTGCCAGTGGGGACTCAATTGGAACCTACTACAGTAAAACTGCATACAGTGACTGGTAACTTAGCCCCCATGCTGGGAAGAGGACTAGTCCCTATACAGGTGAGGGGACTAGTAGTGAACTTGAAGGTGTGGGTGGCGCCAGTGCAGGACCTCTACATATTAGGCCTGGACTTTCTGCGTCCCACACGAAGTGTTTTAGACCTGGGAAATAACACACTGGCCTTTCCGGGGGGGGGGCACAGTTGAACTGGTGCACCCCACATGGGCCCCAAGTCTACACCCACCAAAGTCGAGAGCAGCAGGGGTGCACCATGAGCTACACCCCCCACCCCAAACTCCACCCCAGTCCCCCACCCCCTTTCCCACTACTGTTATGAGTCCTCCTGCCTCGGACCAGCAAACTGTAGCGGGTGGTGGGGACAGGCTGGCAGTAGTGAGGGAAATATAGGCATGCAGCTGCCACAACTTAGATCCTACGCAACAAGAGGAGCTGTGGCAGGTGCTGCTAGAGTTTAAAGACATTTTTGCAATGTCAGAAGATGAGGTGGGCTTGACTCACCTACTGCAGTACGACATTGATACAGGAGCTGCACGGCCCATTAAGCCACGCCCCCACCGCCTCCCCCTGGCACATCAGGCTGCTGCTGACAGTGTGATTGGTGAGATGCTGAGGGCCGGCATCATTGAACCCTCTGACAGCCCCTGGGCCTCGGGAGTTCTGATGGTAAAAAAGAAGAGCCCTAAAATGAGGTTCTGTGTCGACTTCAGGCCACTGAACAGTGTGACCAAGAAGGACTCATACCCTCTGCCCCGCATCGATGAGTCCCTAGATCTGGTTTCTGGCTCCTCTTGGTTCTCCTCACTGGACCTGCGTAGTGGATATTGGCAAGTGCCCCTCAGCCCCTCAGCCAGACCGAAGACTGCTTTCAGCACAGGCAGGGGGTTGTGGCAGTTCCATGTCCTTTGCTTCGGCCTGTGCAATGCTCCGGCCACATTTGAGCGATTAATGGAAAATGCTTGTTGATATCCCCCGACAGGAATGTCTGATTTATCTGGATGACATCCTGATCCAAGGGAGTTCCTTCACAGCTCAGGGCAGCTCAGGAGAGATGTTGAGGACTTTTGCCGCCACTGTGATCTCTGCACAGTGCACAAAGGTCCCCCAAACCAGTCCCAGGCTCAGCTTTAGCTGTAGCCACGAAATCAAGCACACGCACGACCGTAGCAACATCAAATATGCACATTGTGAATGAAACTGCCCCTGCCCTGTGGTAGATTGCAAATTGCGGTGAAATGATACAGGCGCAAGCGGCGATAATAGTAGCAACCTAGCTGGGGCAGAGTCCACGGGGTGCATTCCTGGGAGAAGACAGAGGAGCGCAATCTTTTTTGGATTTGAATCTGTGTGTTTTGCATCCAATAAAAGCAAGGATGTTAACAAATAAATTGGACAATATTCTGACAATTTACTGATATTTCCACAGCTGTGGTCTTGACTGGTCTTGAAATAAAATCTGAGTCCTCATTGTCTGAGTCCATGACAAGACCGAGTACAAATGCGGTCGAGTCCATGACAAGACCGAGACCACCAAGACCGGTCTTGAGTACTACAACACTTCTATTTACCGTAATATTTTATTACACAGATTAGAAAGTGCTGTAGGAATTAAAGGTACTGCACTGCAGTGGTTTGAATCATATCTATCTAGTAGGCTCCAATTTGTTCAAGTAGATATGCAGTCTGCTTCACACACTAAGGTTAATTATGGAGTTCCACAAGATTCCGTGCTAGGACCATTTCTATTTACAGTATACATGTTTCATTTAGGCAGTATTATTAGAAGGCACAGCATACATTTTCATTGCTTTGCAGATGATACCCAGCTTTATCTATCCATGAAGCCAGATGACACAAACCAATTAGTTAAACTGTAGGAATGTCATAACTGTAGGAAAGACATAAAGACCTGCTGGGGGTGCGACAGATGGTGTCGACAAGGAAGGAGTCATGGAAGACAAAATGCCTCCTGGCGCCACCTGGGTTTCACAGCTGGACCTAGCCGTGGCGGCTTTGTCGATGGAAGATTTGTTAGAGTTGTATTATGGGGATAACGATCATGACACCTCAGTGCTCTTCATATGTGATGATGATTTATATAAATAGAGGACTGAGGGTGCAGTATGACTGCGTCACAGCATCCATGCACCGTGTTGACACTAGTGGTGTCATAGCTCAGACACTCAATTTGGGGTGCATCAATCTACATACCTACTCTGTTCCAGGCCCTTACTCCGTGATGCACATAGATACAAACCATAAATTGATTTGGTATGTTTTTGTTTTGTTTTTTTAGTCATTTGTAGTGCAATTCATAGTTTAATGTTATTGTACAGTATACTTATTGCTGTTAAAGACAAGTGACAAAAACAATAACGTGTGCCTTAACACAATTTTTTTTTCTTTTTAGATATAGTCATGGCTAAAAATGTTGGCACCCCTGAAATTCTTCCAGAAAATAAAGTATTTCTCCCAGAAAATTGTTGCAATCACAAATGTTTTGTTATGCACATGTTCATTTCCTTTGTGTGTATTGGAAAAACACAAAAAAAGCCAAAATCCACATAATTTCATGCACAACTCTAAAATGGGCAGGACATAATTGTTGGCACCTTTTCAAAATTGTGGGTAAAAAAACTTTGTTTCAAGCATTTGATGCGTGTTTAAACTCACCTGTGGCAAGAAACAGGTGTGAGCAATATAAAAATCACACCTGAAATCAGATAAAAAGGAGAGAAGTTGACTCAGTCTTTGCATTGTGCATCTGTGTGTGTGCTACACTAAACATGGAGAACAGAAAGAGAAGAGAACTGTTAGAGGACTTGAGAACCAAAACTGTGGAAAAATATCAACAATCCCAAGGTTACAAGTCCATCTCCAGAGATCTTGATGTTCTTTTGTCCACAGTATGCAAAATAATCAAGAACTTTACAGCCCATGGCACTGTAGCTAATCTCCCTGGACGTGGACGAAAGAGAAAAATTGATGAAAGGTTGCAATGCAGGATAGTCCGGAAGGTGGATAAGCAGCCCCAGTCAAGTCCTAAAGAAATTCAAGCTGTCCTGCAGGCTCAGGGTGCATTAGTGTCATTATGAACTATCCGTCGACGTTTGAATGAAAGGAAACGCTATGGCAGGAGACCCAGGAGGACCCCACTGCTGACACAGAGACATACAAAAGCTAGATTGCAGTTTGCCAAACTGTACACGACTAGGCCAAAATCCTTCTGGGATAATGTCTTGTGGACAGATGAGACCAAGATAGAGCTTTTTGGTAAAGCACATCATTCTACTGTTTACAGAAAACAGAACGAGGCCTACAAAGAGAAGAACACAGTACCTACAGTCAAGTATGGTGGAGGTTCAAAGATGTTTTGGGGTTGTTTTGCTGCTTCTGGCACTGGATTCCTTGTCTGTGTGCAAGGCATCATGAAATCTGAAGATTACCAAAGGATTTGGGGTTTCAATATAGGGCCCAGTGTAAGAAAGCTGCCTAACGCCTGTCTCTGGCTGCATGACCGCAGATGCTCGTCTCTGGATGAGTGATCTGGAACAATCATTTTGTTGTGTGCCTTGTGTGCATGAATCTAACATCTAACAAATGAAATAAACGTGCATAACAAAAGATGTGTAATTGCAATAATTTTCTGGGAGAAATAATTCATTTTCTGTAAAAATTTCAGGGGTGCCAACATTTTTGGCCATGACTGTAACATTGTTATATTTGGAGGCATTGGTGGGTTTTCCCGTAAGGTAAACATAGTTGTCCAGCATAAATATGTTTCTGACAATCATCAAGTAGTATTTCTAGTATTTCATAGTGGTGTCATTGCATTGTGCTGCAGATTATGTACCTGGGTGCATCCTCCAACAACCTTGCATCCACTGCCCTGGCCTTCTTCCACGCGTCAGTTGAGAAGTTTGGTTTTCCACTAAGGAAAATGTATATTTTCCTGAACTGTTTGATAATGCCCCAAACCATGGGTTACTTAGTCATTTTATTCACTACTTCACTACCTATAGATTTATTTTTTTAAGGGTACGTGGTGATCAGGGGGTGGAAAACGTGAACATTTCTTGCCATCATGAAGAATGTAATACACTGTTACTTGAAAGCTGTCACCTAATATTTATAGATAAAAATCTAGCAAAATCCAGAATGTAGTATATGTATTGATTTTATTCATTTTTTTCCCCATTTTTGGCCACAGTGGCTTTTATCTGTAGTGGAGCGAGACAGGAAACGGGGAAAAGACATGGAAAGACACAGAGGAAGACACGCAGACAAGCTGGCAATGGGCCGGGACTCGAGCTGGCGCTGCCCGCACCATGGCGTATGTATGTGGTCACCACTAAGCCACCCAGGCGCCCCGCAAAATGTATTGATAAAGTGATGACAGGTGGTACGAGTGGGTCACCTCACCTCATCCTCCCTCACCCTCAACACTGGATCCCCCCAAGGCTGTGTGCTCAGCCCTCTGCTGTACTCACTGTACACCCATGACTGCGAGGCCACGTCAGAGTCCAACGTCATCATCAAGTTTGCTGACGACACTGCTGTTGTGGGACTAATCTCTCACAATGAGGAGACAGCCTACAGGAGAGAGGTCTCCCGCCTGGAGAACTGGTGCCAGGAGAACCACCTCCTGCTCAACGTCAGCAAAACAAAGGAACTGATCGTGGACTTCAGCAGGAAGCAGCAGAGGGACTACCATCCACTTGTCATCAGTGGTGCTGAGGTGGAAAGAGTGGACACTTTCAAATACCTGGGAGTGACCATCTCACAGGACCTGTCCTGGACTCATCACATAAACATCACTGTGAAGAAGGCCAGACAGCGTCTCTACCTCCTCAGGCGGCTGAGAGACTTCAAGCTCCCACTCAAGGTGCTCAGGAACTTTTACACCTGCACCATCGAGAGCATCATGCGTGGGAGCATCACCACCTGGATGGGAAACTGCACCAAGCAGGACTTCATGGCCCTAAAAAGGGTGGCTCGTTCAGCTGAACGGACCATCAGAACCACCCTCCCCAACCTGCAGGACATTTACACCAAGCAGTGCAGGCTGAGGGCCATGAAGATCCTAAAACAGCCCAGCCACCCCGGACACTCTCTCTTCTCCCTGCTCCCATCAGGCCGGCGTTACCGCTGCCTGAGGGCTAAGACTGAAAGGTTGAAGAAGAGTTTTTACCCACAAGCCATCCGTCTGCTCAACTCTGAGCCCTAACTGGACCATTATTGCACAATGTAAATATTATAATTTATAAAAGTGTGTATAGTGTATAGTATATAGAGTATAATGTATAGTGTGAATTACTTTTTTTTTTATTTTTATTCTTCTTATTTATATGTGTGTGTATATATGGTTGCAGGTACAAAATACATTTCACTGTGCATTGTACTGTGTATAACTGTGCATGTGACAAATAAACACTATCTTATCTTATCTTATCTTATCTTATGAAAATGAATACAAATAACCAAAAGCTGAAATTTTAAGACCCTATTTACTCCTATACTACCTTTCAAATTATCTATAATGCTTTTATTCTTAATTTGTTAATGTCAAGTTTTAAATATTTATATTCAGATGTAATCTGTGTAATTTTAGGATTGAGAGGTTGTGGAAGGACCTGTGGGTTGCTGTAACAATCATCTACATTACCTCGAAGAAAGTGGCTTCCTCAGCATTGGTAATGCTACACACCTCTTCTGTTGCCACTGTGTGTTCCTGCCACGCCTACAGGAAGGTCTTGACACTTTCAATCCGGTCTTTAAGTCCAACGTCATTTCTGGGTCCAAATGCTCCTAAATAAACAGCAATGGCATAACCAATGACTGTTCACTATTAAAGATGATTGTAACATTCCTTATCAATTGCAGCCATTTCCGCTTCTCTTTCTCATCGGTAAAATCACAGCTGAGTGTGTTTTTTTCGAGTCGGATTGGTTAAAACAACCAGAGACACAGCATTGCGGCATATTGATCACGTGACAGTTTGGACCCGGAAATGGAGTTCTACGTCATCACTTAACAACCGGATTGTGGTTGGGACAATCACCCACTCAGAACAGAAGGCTACATGACTCCTAACCAGCTGTGGGCACTGAGCTGTGCACACCACCCAATTTACAGACCAGATAGTACGTGCATGTTTTAACATTTAATTAAATTAGGACAGGCTATATAGTTTCAAAACCATTTTAAGTCTGTTTCTTTCTGTAGGATCTGGACTTTTCCTGTATTGAATGGGAAGACAGTGGACTTCCTCAGAATCGGTACTTGGGCATTGTGGTCCCAGCTTGGCATGCCCTCTGACTTATGAACAAATAAGAGCCTTAAAGGAGGTAGTTGACCCAAAAGCTGCATCTCAGTCCTTTGGCTGCAACATTTATATGGCTGCTGTTCAGTTTTGTGAGCATTTGCTTTCTTTGAGAATAAAAGATGATCTAAGAATCAAAATAACTGCACTTGTTGGGTGTTTGCTCATTTATTTAATGAATTCCTGTGAATAGTGTACATGCAAGGCAGAACATTTAAACTCAGGACTTTTTAAAAATTCTGAAACCTTTACATCTCTTACCTGTAATGATAAGTTTGTTTTATTTTAAGAACTGAAGATTCTCAGCCATTCAGGTTTTGATAACAAAGAAATAATTCATGTCTTATCCAAGACAAGAAAATCAATTCTGAATTGACTGAGTCTCTTGCAAAAACATGAAATATCAACTTTACAAAACAGAGTCCAGATGACTTCTTTTAAACTTAAAAAAAAAAACTTTAAAAACAGTTAAACAGAACAGGAAAACATTACTTTGAATTATGGAAACATCAGCTGGCACTTTCACACTAAACCAAATCCTGTGTGGCAGGTGGAATCAGAAGCAAGCAAGTTGTTCTGGAATGAATTGTAATCATTGTAGTGGCAAGGGATGCCAGAATCTCAAATCGGGTTGAGGCTGTGATATAGCTTCCTGTGATTACTTCTACAGAGAGAGCTGTTGGCAGGACCTCCCAGCCTGTCCAGAATTTCACCAGATTCAGCAGTTCAGTTGGTGTTGCTACATAAAAATAAATAAATCTAAAATCAAAAGTAAAAGTAAATTTTATATTGAATTTTGTCACAACGTCAAAGGACAAATGTGTCCATACATTGGCTCTTCTCTTCCTCCCTGCTGACATTCTTTACATAACTTAGTTCTATCAGAAGTAAAGACAAATCACAGGCTAGTTTGGTCTTCCCAGGTTTAGAGCAAATTTGTGCAACTGTGCATTTGATTGGATGTTTTCCTAACTTGTCCCGCCCTGTCACAAAAATTAAATCAGTTCTGATTGGATGTTTTCCTAACTTGTCCCGCCCTGTCACAAAATTAATTAAGTTCTGATTGAATTATTGTCCCCGCCAAGCATTTTCGTCTCGTTTTCATTCGATGACGAATGTGTCAATTAATTTCGTCATCATTTTTATCCCTTTATGTGGTTTTAATTTAGTTATCGTCTCATTTTCGTCATGAAAAGAAGGGTCGTTGACGAAAACTATGATGAAAATATTTCGTCAATGAAATTAACATTGATGTTATGTTTGCCGATTTTGTCATATCCAATATGGCGGCGACGTTGACGTACGAGTCAGTGCTCAACGCGGCGTCTAGGTTTGTATGTCTATGGTGAAAAGCCCTTGTTTGGTGCCGCCATGATTGTTGTTGTTCTTGGTCATTGCCTCCGGTGTTGGTGAAGTCTTACAATTAACGTCTACTGCCCCCTAAAGGTTATTGAACATAACACAGATGTCAAAAACTGTCTACAAACGGCTTTGGAAATTGTAATATAAGTATTTTAGATGTCTGTAATGAGCATATCTATTTATGTACGTAATTGAAGTATAATTACACTGCACGAAAAGAGGGATTTTTGATGTGGGACAACTAAAAGATTTTGATTTTGTTGTGTGTGAGACTGTTGATGTATGTAAAATGTATCCAGGCATTTGAAATCAATTGTATTTTTGTTTTTTTTATAAAGATCAGATTTGTATTGGTATCGGCAGATAAAATATCGGTATCGGTATGTGACCTAAAAAAGTGGTATTGTGCCATCCCTAACTGTGACCATTTCGTGACTCTTAGTATTTTTGTTTTAGAAACGATCAAGTCTTACTGCAGTTTTTGGATTGTGCTACCGTATTTTCCTTTTGAGTCCTTCTGTAGGTGAGTCTTTGTTAGAGTCCAGAGCATCGAGTCGCTACACAATAGACGCCACCTTGTCTTTCAGTTGCGGTAGTAGAAACTTGAGTAACTGACAAGATAACCTACTCATTGCAGCCGGCAGTGTCTTCTCGTCTGCAGCGGGACTGGTTTAAGCTGGCCGGTAGAGAGGCCCGCTTTTACGAGGAGCTTCTGGGGTGTTGAAACTATAGACGACATCCTCCATTGTCGTACCAGAAAGCAGCGTAGACAAAGAACGCCATTCAGTTTGAACGGAAGAGAACAACAGCACTGGTTTCATGTGGTCTTGGAGACCTTCAGTGTGATCCCACACGTGATCTGTATTGTCCAATCAAAGGCGAGGAAGCTGCCACACAGAATTCAATTCATTTCATTTCAATTCAATTCAGTTCCGTTTTGTTTATATAGCACCAAATCACAACAGTTGCCTCAAGGCACTTTGTATTGTGGGTAAAGACCCTACAATAATACAGAGAAAACCCAACAGTCAAAACGACCCCCTATGAGCTGGAAGATGTGTTGTATACACATCCACTGTCCATTTAAGCAGGACAACCGAGAAGGTGACTGTCACATTAAATTTTTTTTTATTTATTTATTTTTTTTTACATTTTGCTCATGAAGGTTTTGCTGATATCTCTTATGTACATCCATGTATAGCAAAATAAAAGTATATGTTTTCTTATTACATCTGCCTTGGTAGTCTTTAATGTCATTAATGCATGTGAACGTTGTCTGCAAACATTCACTCAACGTTTATGGCAGTGTCCATGGGATGTTTTCTGAATGTTCAATGCTAGCTGGGAAGCCACTGCACAGAAGAGGATGATGGTGTGACAGACTTTTTGTTACAGTGAATTAGACTGAAAACTGAGTATGCTTTTCAATGAAAATAATGCTTGTGGTGTCACCAAAATAAAGTTAAAGCCTTTGTTTATCTCCCTCAGTCCACTAAAGTTCAGGGTTCACAAAAAACTCCACGACAAAGGCTCTAAAGACAGAAGCTCACAGCCTTATTGGAAAAAGGGACAAAAGCTGAAAACTTCCAAAAGTATATTTTCAACTAGATAATACTAATTTATAAATTAAAATGATTTCTTGTGAATTTAGTCTTGGTTGAATGTTTCACTGTATAATAATTTATGTGTAGTCACATTGTAATGGAAAAGGGCTTAAAAGATGATAATGTAAATGTGATTATATATATCTCAAAATAAAAATATGTTGGCTACAACTGTTGAGAGGGGTAGACCACTGGTGAGTACTGGTGACCACTGGTGAGCACTTGATTTGCATTTGTATGACTCACAGAAACCTCCTTTACATATGAAAGCCTGCTCTAGACCTGAGGAGAGGGGGGAGCTGGGGGAACACTGACACAGAAAGTCCACGGCAGTTGCCTACAGTTTTCTGTTCTGACCAAAGCCTCCTGCTGAGAGCCCTAAATCTCAAGGCACGCGGCAATATTACATGCCAGTAACTGTCGAAAAACCCACTTTTCATGCAGTGTTAGGAACACTAGTTTACTGTTAGCACTACTGCTATTTAAATAAGCAGAAGTACGGTTTTTATAATTTTTACTAAAAGTTATTGTCAGTAACATACATGTGTTGTCTGTTACATTGTTTGTGTTTCAGGTTTATCTGAAGAAAAGAAAGAAAAGAATAATTTGCTTACCAGTGTGTTAGTGCTGGTAAGCAAAGGCTGGAGGTTGGTTTGACTTCACTCTTGCCTGGGGGTGGCGGACGTTTCATGCGCATTTTTTGACAGCAAATTTTTAGACACAGAATTTTGCATGGAATTTTTTAAAGGGTGAATTTTTTATCCTGAAATTTTGATAATTGAAAAATAAACTGAAAATGAGATTGTGAAATTTCAGAGACTTAAATTCAGAGGCAAAAAATTCACTTCTTTCAGCATTTAAAAAAAATTCAGTGCTAGAAATTCATTGCATTTAAAATTCATATCCTGATGACATAAGTTTGCTTCCATATTTGGTTAATAAACTGGAGTGGAAGATTGCTGCTACTCCTCCTCCTTGCCTTGTGCTGCAAGGTCTCTGACAGTATGACTCTGGGATGTTTATTCATTCAAACTAAAATATTCATCCTGCTGTAACCAGGTCTCTGTAAATCAATATGTTGATCAATTATTAAATCATTTACTAACAGAGATTTAGAAGAGATAGACCTAATGTTTAAAAATCCACAGTTAACTGTTGTACTCTGGTGCAGTTGAGGATGCTACATTGTTCTTTCTTTATGAATTTCTACATTTAAATATATATATATATTTTTTTTTTTGCTGATTTTTGGTTTCTTTTTTGGTGTTCAGGGACCAGACAGTCTCTATGAGGATGGGGTTTTGGGGGGATGACAGGAGGAGAGACGCTGCAGAGAGGCATGCAAGACTACAACTCTGCTTCCTGGTCTCAACCCTGGATAGATACATTTTGGGAGGTTTAATATATTTGGCCACATTTCTCACCCTGTGAACACGTATGGGTGGAGGGACAGGCTGGGCTTTAGGCATCCTCACTCTGGGAACAGGAACGGGTGCACGGCGCTCAGTCTCTGGGGAGGCCCCTGGTGGAGCAACAGTCTTTGGGGATGCACTCGGGAGTGCAAGCAGCAATCTCTGAACGAGTAGCACCGGGGACAAAAACAGTCTCTCTCACTACAAGTCCAGCATTGGTACACATGTGTGTGTAACTGGTGGCTTCTTCCCTCTTTCTCTCTGCATTGTGTCCATTAATAAAAGATCGGACCACCAACGATTTTTGAAGGGAATCTGTGTTCATTCACCAACAGGAGTTGGGATAGAACAATTTCAGTTTCAGTCTAAGCCCCTGCAAAAACCGAACACACAAAGACATTATTGTCTATTACAGTTGGTTTCTGACCGGTTGCTAAACTTTCACTCACCACTCCCACAGAATACAACAGGAAAAGGGGGAGGGGAGTTGTTTCAGAAAAATAAACATGGGGGAACAGATGTTGATAACAAAGGGGTTCTGTACACCAAACGGAGTTACCAAACATGTCAGTTAAAACTAAATAAACAAATAAATTATGTGAAATTCAACATAAATAAACATGAAAATAACAGATGGACAGGATATAATTGCAAACAGGATTAACGAATTGGTATTGTTACATGTGGAGTAACAGCTGCATGCCTGGCAGCCTCCATCCTCAGCACTGGAACAGGCACAGTCTCGGGATCAGGCCAATACCTGATGTCAATCAACACAGGTGAAAACATTGTAGAAGGCCTGCCGTCCTTCACCCTAGGAGCAGGCTGGGGCTCAATGTCGACCAACCCAGGTGGGAACATAGGAGAGGGCCCAGCATCGCTTGTCCTCAGAGCAGGCTGAGGGCTGATATCAACTGACCCAGATGAAAAGGGTGGTGAGGAGCTGGTTTGGTTGCTGGGCTGTTACTGTTGCCGCAGCAAGTCTTGTGTGCAGAGCTTCTGCTGCTGCTGGACTAATGAGTGGTGCCACCGTAGTCCACATCATCTCAAGAGTTGGAGGAAGTGGGACCAGGCAGGTAACCCATTGCTGTATCAGTGGTTGCCAAAAGAAGCTGAGTAGCTGGCACCCGCGAAGCATGGTGTCTTCCAGTGGGTCTCCCCAGTGCCAGGTGAGTCCCAAAGAAGAGTGGCTCATGAGCCACAGCTTCCATCTGAAGATTTCTTTTAAAAAAGACAGAGCTACCTGCTGCCACTCATACAGGTCTTTGTCCACTGGGTCCATTACTGATCAGAGTGTATTATCATGGTCAGTGGATGATACTGGCCATCTGCAGTGTGAAGGAGTAAGGAACCAAATGCAGGATATATGGAAGGAAACAGGATTTAACTCAAAACAAGCCATTTGTTGTCAGGCTGATGGCAGGCAGAAAATAAACATGAAACCTGGCATACAAAGGAAAAACTATAAACTACTGAAATCTAAAAAATATAAGAACACACATGGACTGGGAGATGCAAAGAAGCTAAACTGGAACATAAACAGGAATATAGGCAGATGCTCTTACAAAGGACAAAGTGAGACTGAGACAATATATACAGAGGAGGGTGAAGTGGAGACAGCTAGGGAGAACAAGACAGCTGGAGATAAGACAAAGGAAGCAAAACTAAAAGCAAAATACAATGAACACAAACTTTCAAAGTACAACAGGAAGAGTGATAATGAAATGGGGAAGGCACGGACACATGAATGATCTTAATGCAAGAGACTTCATACAAGAGGGAGAAACACTGAGAACTAAACCCTAAAGCCACTGAAACTAAGAACAAACTAAGACTTCACACGAAACAATACAAACTAGGACTATGATGCATCTATCATTCCATCCATCCATCCATTCTCCATCTATGGATCAGTCAGTAAGTCAGTCCATGTATCTATCATTCCATTTATCTGCCCATCTGTCATTCCATTCCATTTCTGGAGCCTCTCTCACCAGATGCCACAGGGTGAAAGGCACGCTGGACAGGTTGGCAGTCTGTCACAGGGCTAACACAGAGAGATAGACAACCTTGCAGACTCACATTCAGTCCTACAATTAATTTAGAATCACCAATTAAGCTGACCCTTAAATTGTAGGAGGAAACCACAGGTCCTGGAGAGAACCCACACACACACGGGGAGAACATGTAAACTCAACACAGAAACGCCCCAGCCAGCCAGTGGCTTAAAACCCAGTGCTGGGAACATAAATAGACACACACACACACACTAGTACAATTATTTTACATATACATTTTTATTTGGTAAAAATGCTCATTCTATAGCTCAAGTCACAAGAAGTGCTACTCCTAGAGTATTGGTCAGAGTTATAGTGATTACCTTATGCAGCTTCACCCAAACTGAACACAACTGTTTGTTAAAATTGCATCTGTCACACATTTATCTATAATTGGAATACCACCAAGTACATCTGGGTGTTATGCCAAAGCTCAGGCATCTGCAGTCACAATCATCATCTACAGCCAGTCACAGAGGAATGAAACAGTCTTGCTGTTGAGGTTTCACCCACTCACACTCTGGTCATAAGTAGTGATGATCTGCTGCATCATGCATAGGAGAGTGTCATAATACTCTTCTTTTTCTGTGCATCAGAGGGAGTGTAAAATATATGAATACAAAAGCATCTGTGACCTTTTCACAGGTTGCTTTATGAGCTTTGGCAGTTTTTTGGGGTTTTTTACAGTTAAACTCTGAAGTGTGAGGGAGACCATAAATTGCAGTTCAAATGTGATTATTTTAATATGAATATACATGTGACATAATTTAATATGAACTTTATAGATATAGAAAAAAGCCCTTTAATGATTGTTATTAATTTTGAGTACATTGCCAGAGCTGCCATGCATCTTTCTGACAGCTGAATCACAGCAGTGAGGATTTCTTTGAGCTAAAAATGGTCTGTGTTCTGATATTGAATCTGGTTGATGATGTGTGAAATTACTCCCACAGCTCTGCAGTGGAGCAAGTTCCCTATTATAGGCCACAGCATGGGTGAGTGCAACCTTATAAAGAATTTGAGCTTTAAAATGTATGTTGAAAATGTCTTTTTAATTAATCTGTCCACCTTATGTAACATTGCAGGAATGGTAGGTGATTCATGACACATTTGAGAGTATTGTGCTTTGAGAGTGTGTGGTATCATTGTCCATGTGGTGGTTTCCACAGTTCAGTGCTTTGCATCCTGAGATGGTGAATGCCTTGGTGCTGTTGGGCTCCTACAGATTTTTACCTACAGACTTGGTACGTGTTTCTGTTTTCACATCTGTTTTTTATGGGAAAAGTTATTCAACAATACACAATATTTTTTTTTTTTTTTTTTCAGGGTTTCAGGGGGCTGGAGCCTATCCCAGCTGTCATAGAGCAAGAGACAGAAGATTCCTGCGCAGTATCTTAGTTGTTCCTAGGACTGTGCTTTTCTGGACAGAGATCTTTAATGTTATTCCTGGTATCTGCTGGAGCCATTCTCCCAGTTTGGGGGTCACTGCCTTGAGTTATTGATTACCACAGGGACCACTGTTGCCTTCACCTTCCACATCATCTCAAGCTCTTCTCTCAGCCCTTGGTATTTTTCCAGTTTCTTGTGTTCCTTCTTCTTGATGTTGCCATCACTTGGTATTGCCACATCTGCTTTCTTCCTCTGTTTGTCTACCACTCAGTTTTCTCCCCATAATGGCTAGTCAAGTTTGTTGTCAAAAAAAGATCATTTCTGTCCAACATGGTTTTCTTCTCAACTTCTTCTAGCAATGCTGCGTATTAATAG
Source organism: Archocentrus centrarchus (assembly GCF_007364275.1). Taxonomy (NCBI): domain Eukaryota; kingdom Metazoa; phylum Chordata; class Actinopteri; order Cichliformes; family Cichlidae; genus Archocentrus; species Archocentrus centrarchus. Next base: position 23,391,241 of record NC_044346.1, on the reverse strand, counting down.
TTTCTCAGTCCACATGAAATGTTGGTTGCTCTCAAGGCACCAAGGCAGAACTGGCTCTGCAGATTAATATAGTTAACTAAATTTAAGCTAACTATATAAATACATTTTAGTTAATGAAATCAAATACTAGACACTGTAAAAATGAAAAGCAGGATATTAAACTAACACAAAAAATGCATAGTTTTACATTGATCAAACTTCTTTTACACAACCATCCTAAAGAATCTTTGTTTTTGGGGTTGTTTTTCCTGTTTCTCAGTGTCATGACTTTTGGATACTTTTCATCTGCTGCACAGTTTTTTAGGCCTGTCACTTCTTTTGTCCCCCTCTTGTTCAGTTTCCTCAATTTTTGAAGGACACACAGCACACCATGCTGAAATATGCCAGGTTTTCAGCTAATATCTCTTTGGGAATCACCTTGTTGGTGCAGCAATACTGTTTTACTGTATGCCTGTCAAGCTGTTATCTTTTTTCATGGAATCAACTAAAGAAATTGGGATGACTTACAATACTGTGCAAAAATCTTGTGCTACCCATAATGTTTTTATATTTTGCTTCCAAACAGCCAGACTTTTTGTAATGTTTTAAAGTGGTCCTGATCAATAGTTCTTTAAGCTTTGTGAAGGACTTTCAAAGTTTTCCTTTGGACATTGGCTGCTTTTTCACTCATATTCAGTCCACTCCTTTTACCTGACCAAATTATTTTTTTTTTTTGTGAAGCCACTAAACAGTGATCTGTGAATCATTCAAGCATAAAAAGGCAACTAAATCAAGGCATGAAACCATAGGAGAAAAATACTTGATTTTGAAATCTTTAATTCGCGGGCTTTTATTTTGAAGGCGCAACATAGTGTCATGTCCCTGCGCTCCCCCCGCCCCCCTCTGAACGTCTCTGAGGCCCCGTTTACATGGTGCCATTTCCACTGGAAACTGTGTCGTTTTGATGCGTTTCAGCCATGTGCGAGTCACCCGTTTTCAAATCACTCCAGTTTTAACCTGTTTGGCCAATTATCAGTGGCGGTTTCTGATATGGGCGACATGGGCAGCCGCCCAGGGCGGCTTTTCATCTAAGGCGGCGTGACCGCCCCTCTCCCCCCAACGCATTGCGATTGCCACAGCAGCGCCTACCTCGCTACTTCACTTGTGGGGTAATAGGCGCCCTCTGCCTGTTGTGTGGTGCATGTAGCTTTCTGCCATGGTCTGACAGACAGGTTGTAACAGAAGGAAAGGGGCAGGTGGGGGATTCTCTTGTCTCGGTTGCTGAGCCTAGAATGAATCTGTGCATCTAATAAAATTACTTGCATTAATAAAATTAGATGTTAGATTCAACTCATTGTCATTGTGCGCACAAGGCACACAACGAAATGATCGTTCCAGATCACTCATCCAGAGATGAGCATCTGCGGTCATGCAGCCAGAGACCGGCACTTCCATTAGGCAATGTGGTTTAAGTGTCTTGCCCAAGGACACAACGCAGCGCAGGGACAGGGGCTCGAACCTGCAACCTTCCGGCTGCAAGGCGAGCGCCTACCCACTGCGCCACTGCCAAGAAAATTAGATGCACACAGTGGCGGTCCTAGCCTGTTTGGCGCCCTGGGCGAGCATCCCTGCCGGCGCCCTCCCACCCCCACCCCAACCCCCCATAGCAATCGCGCAGCAGCGCCTACCGCACTACTCCACTTGGGGGGTAATGAGCACCTGCTGTGTGGTGTGTGTAGCTTTCTGCCACGGTCTGATAGGCAGGTTTTAACAGATTTTAAGTGGTTACAGGAAAAAGCGCTGCTGCTTTGGACGCCAGAAAAACGTTTCCTTTCGTTCCATCCGAGCTCATTGGTAACGGCTCCGCCTTTTTTGCGCTTGCTGTGTGTGCACAGACTGCACGTAAAACAGCTGCTCCTGTTGTTGAAAAACTGTGAACATAATTTTTTTATGCTTTTTATCTTGACGCTTCTGTCATGACGCTGTGTGATGTAATCACGCAAATGCATCCTCATGTTAGTGGGATCGATGAGCGGAATCATTAAGCAAGCAGACTAACGATTCCAAGGAATTGAATTACTGGGAGCCGGTTCTTGATTCCCATCCCTAATTATAGATGAAATGTGCTTTGTGTTCTATCAATTGTGTGCATCTAATTTTATTAGATGCACAGATTCATTCTAGGGTCAGCAGTCAAGACGAGAGAATCCCCCATCTGCTCCTTTCCTTCTGTTACAACCTATCAGGCCATGGCAGAAAGTTACATGCACCACACAGCAGGCAGAGGGCGCCCATTACCCCACAAGTGGAGTAGTGCAGTAGGCACCACTGCAGTGATCGCAATGCGTAGGGGGAGAAGCTGCCCTGGGCGGCTGCCCATGTCGCCCATATCAGGAACCGCCACTGGCTATGAAGGATCATTTGTTCTTTCAGTTCTGAACACACAGATACAAACTATTTTCTTGGGGGTGCTATGGGGTGCTATGACTTTTCCAGGGGGAGCTATAGCACCCCCTAGCGCCCCCCCGGCACCGCCACTGAATATCACACAGCTTCTGCTTACCTTTATCTTTTGCTTGTTTCTCCTCCTCTTCTTTCTCTTTTTCCTAAACTGCACACCTGATGGCTTTGACCTTTTCCTTTCCATCTTTCATAATTCGCACTGAAGCGGAATAGGTTGTCACCGCTGCCCATCCCCAGGGTTGCCAGGTCTGACTGACAGTTGCCAGCCCAACATAACAAAACCTCCACTGAAACTCATGTTACTAGCACCAGGTGTGATATATATTTAAATATACATAGCTTTGGGTGAGTTGTTAAAAATTTGGTTGCTTTTCACCATATTTGGTATGTTTCAAGGAAGTTTTTATTGGAAAATTATATATCTATATAATTTTATAATTATATAGCTATGTCTATATAATTTTCCAGCCCAATGTGTTCACAAGTTGCCCAATCTGGCAATACTGCGCCATCCACCAACATTTGTCGGAACCGTTGAGATTCGTATTTGTGTTTTTTTTTTCATCTGGATTCAGGTTCACACAAATACTGTGAATTAAGGACCATATTTACAGTATTATAAATGAAATGTGCTTTGTGTTCTATCAATTGTGTGCATCCAGTGGCGGTTTCTGATATGGGCGACATGGGCAGCCGCCCAGGGCGGCATTTCATCTAGGGCGGCATGACCGCCCCCCTTCCCCCAACGCATTGCGATCGCCGCAGCAGCGCCTACCGCACTACTCCACTTGTGGGGTAATAGGCGCCCTCTGCCTGCTGTGTATTGCATGTAGCTTTCTGCAATGGTCAGACAGGTTGTAACAGAAAGAAAGAGGCAGGCGGGGGATTCTCTGTCTCGCTGTCACTGCTTCACTAGATCGTCACACACACACAGCGCTGCCCCGCCCCCTTCTCCTCTCAGCCTGGGGTGCGAGTCAAGTGAAGCAGTGATGGCGTGAGAGGGAGACAGTCAGCCGGGTTCATTCATTCATGCCTGTACAGTTTTGGCCTGGTTACAGCCAACAGTAACTGCTGAATTATAAATAAAGGCAACTCACCCAAAGCTCTGTATATTTACCTCCGCCAAGGAGGTTATGTTTTCGGTTGCGTTGTTTGTTTGTCTGTTTGTCTGTCTGTTTGTCAGCAGAATTACTCCAAAAGTTATGAACGGATGTCACTGAAATTTTGTGGAGCGGTTGGAAATGACAAGAGGAAGAAGTGATTAAATTTTGGTGGCGATCCAAATCACGATCTGGATCCAGGAATTTTTTTTTAAGGATTCTTCAGTATTGCGGGATACAGGCAGAGCCTTCCCCTTTAAGAGACACCACCCACTTTTCTCTGCCCCGTGTGTGTGTATGCGGGCTAGCGTGGGAGACGAGCGCGAGGGAAAAAGTGTGTTCGGTGGCGGTGGAAAAAGGAATAAAAGTTCTGTTGCTAAAATCCTTCGACTTGCTGCATTTCTCCGCCTTGCTAAAGGTGACCCACATGGATGAGCAAGTTAGTTACCAGCCACGAGCCAAGCGAAGTAGAGACCAGAGGTCTCCCTACTACGGTTAGGAGCCGCAATCTGGTCGAGGTAACACACTATTGCGGGATAGGGGGTTATTGTTGTCTGGGAAAGATGAAAGATTATTTCAAAGTATTTAGATACACGTATTACAGCGTCAGTGACCCTATGGCCTTGGCGGAGGTTTGCGCTCTCTGAGTGCTTCTAGTTAAATATATATCACACCTGGTGCTATTAACATGAGTTTCAATGGAGGTTTTGTTGTGTTGGGCTGGTCACTGTCAGTCAGATCTAACAACCCTGTGGATGGGCGGTGGTGATAACCTATTCCGCTTCAGTGCAAATTACGGCAGATGGAAAGGAAAAGGTCAAAGCCATCAGGTGTGCAGTTTAGGAAAAAGAGAAAAGAACAACAGGAGAAATAAGCAAAGATGAAGGTAAGCAGAAGCTGTGTAATATTTCAGTTTCTTCCATGTTTTTTTCAAATAAAATTTAAAAGAAATTCTTTTTTTTTTTTTTTTTTTTTTTTTTTAATTTTTAAAAAATTTAAAAGAAATTCTGAGTGTGCCTGTGATGGTGGGGAGACCTTCAGTTAAAAGCTGTCTGTCAGACCATGGCAGAAAGCTACACGCACCACACAGCAGGTGCTCATTACCCCCCAAGTGGAGTAGTGCGGTAGGCGCTGCTGCGCGATTGCTATGGGGGGTTGGGGTGGGGGTGGGAGGGCGCCGGCAGGGATGCTCGCCCAGGGCGCCAAACAGGCTAGGACCGCCACTGTGTGCATCTAATTTTCTTGGCAGTGGCGCAGTGGGTAGGCGCTCGCCTTGCAGCCGGAAGGTTGCAGGTTCGAGCCCCTGTCCCTGCGCTGCGTTGTGTCCTTGGGCAAGACACTTAAACCACATTGCCTAATGGTAGTGCCGGTCTCTGGCTGCATGACCGCAGATGCTCATCTCTGGATGAGTGATCTGGAACGATCATTTCGTTGTGTGCCTTGTGCGCACAATGACAATGAGTTGAATCTAACATCTAATTTTATTAATGCAAGTAATTTTATTAGATGCACAGATTCATTCTAGGCTCAGCAACCGAGACAAGAGAATCCCCCACCTGCCCCTTTCCTTCTGTTACAACCTGTCTGTCAGACCATGGCAGAAAGCTACATGCACCACACAACAGGCAGAGGGCGCCTATTACCCCACAAGTGAAGTAGCGAGGTAGGCGCTGCTGTGGCAATCGCAATGCGTTGGGGGGAGAGGGGCGGTCACGCCGCCTTAGATGAAAAGCCGCCCTGGGCGGCTGCCCATGTCGCCCATATCAGAAACCGCCACTGGATGCACACAATTGATAGAACACAAAGCACATTTCATTTATAATACTGTAAATATGGTCCTTAATTCACAGTATTTGTGTGAACCTGAATCCAGATGAAAAAAAAAACACAAATACGAATCTCAACGGTTCCGACAAATGTTGGTGGATGGCGCAGTATTGCCAGATTGGGCAACTTGTGAACACATTGGGCTGGAAAATTATATAGACATAGCTATATAATTATAAAATTATATAGATATATAATTTTCCAATAAAAACTTCCTTGAAACATACCAAATATGGTGAAAAGCAACCAAATTTTTAACAACTCACCCAAAGCTATGTATATTTAAATATATATCACACCTGGTGCTAGTAACATGAGTTTCAGTGGAGGTTTTGTTATGTTGGGCTGGCAACTGTCAGTCAGACCTGGCAACCCTGGGGATGGGCAGCGGTGACAACCTATTCTGCTTCAGTGCGAATTATGAAAGATGGAAAGGAAAAGGTCAAAGCCATCAGGTGTGCAGTTTAGGAAAAAGAGAAAGAAGAGGAGGAGAAACAAGCAAAAGATAAAGGTAAGCAGAAGCTGTGTGATATTCAGTGGCGGTGCCGGGGGGGCGCTAGGGGGTGCTATAGCTCCCCCTGGAAAAGTCATAGCACCCCATAGCACCCCCAAGAAAATAGTTTGTATCTGTGTGTTCAGAACTGAAAGAACAAATGATCCTTCATAGCCAGTGGCGGTTCCTGATATGGGCGACATGGGCAGCCGCCCAGGGCAGCTTCTCCCCCTACGCATTGCGATCACTGCAGTGGTGCCTACCGCACTACTCCACTTGTGGGGTAATGGGCGCCCTCTGCCTGCTGTGTGGTGCATGTAACTTTCTGCCATGGCCTGATAGGTTGTAACAGAAGGAAAGGAGCAGATGGGGGATTCTCTCGTCTTGACTGCTGACCCTAGAATGAATCTGTGCATCTAATAAAATTAGATGCACACAATTGATAGAACACAAAGCACATTTCATCTATAATTAGGGATGGGAATCAAGAACCGGCTCCCAGTAATTCAATTCCTTGGAATCGTTAGTCTGCTTGCTTAATGATTCCGCTCATCGATCCCACTAACATGAGGATGCATTTGCGTGATTACATCACACAGCGTCATGACAGAAGCGTCAAGATAAAAAGCATAAAAAAATTATGTTCACAGTTTTTCAACAACAGGAGCAGCTGTTTTACGTGCAGTCTGTGCACACACAGCAAGCGCAAAAAAGGCGGAGCCGTTACCAATGAGCTCGGATGGAACGAAAGGAAACGTTTTTCTGGCATCCAAAGCAGCAGCGCTTTTTCCTGTAACCACTTAAAATCTGTTAAAACCTGCCTATCAGACCGTGGCAGAAAGCTACACACACCACACAGCAGGCAGAGGGCGCTCATTACCTCCCAAGTGGAGTAGTGCGGTAGGCGCTGCTGCGGCAGTTGCTAAGGGGGGGTGCTCGCTCAGGGCACCAAACAGGCTAGGACCGCCACTGTTCATAGCACCCTCAGTAAAATGCTTAGCCCCCCCTTAGCACCTGCAGAACAAATAATTCTGGAGCCGCCACTGGTGATATTTGAGTTTCTTCCATGTTTTTTTCAAATAAAAATTTAAAAGAAATTCTAACCTTCTGTTAAAACCTGCCTGTCAGACCATGGCAGAAAGCTACATGCACCACACAGCAGGCAGAGGGCGCTCATTACCCCCCCAAGTGGAGTAATGCGGTAGGCGCTGCTGCGGCAATTGCTATGGGGGGGAGGGGGGTGGCTGCCAATTATTAAATGCAGGGCTGTAAAGTGCAACAGCACACTGTGTTGTTAGTGAGGCATACAGCTTGTCTATTAAATGTGAGAGGTATCACTTTTATTTATTTCTGTTGGTTATTATTTTTATTGATATTTATTTTTATTTATTAGATTTTGTTGGCCAAACAAACAGTGTTTCAAACTGAATCGACATATTTTAACAGCTGTTTTATACTTAGGGTTGATATTACAAAGTGAATAATTTGTTCATTACATTAGCTGTGAGGGTTCTTTCATGTCAGAAAGTTGTCTAATTAAAGAACCAGTTCTATTGCCAATCAACCTACATTAATGCATTTTTGACCAGTATTAAATGTTTTCGACCAATAAAACATATCAAATGTTGCACTTGTCTGTGCTACTAAATTATTTTTGTGCTACTGAAATATTTCGCTTGCTAGTACCAGTGCGGCCACCTGATAAAGTAAGCCCTACAGCCTGGAATGACATGGTCACTATGCTTGATAAAGACTCAAGCCATTTTGTTCAGTGGTTTGCCCACGTCTTACAATTATGAAACATATACATATGTAAATTATACATGCAATAATATAGGTGTACACAACACTATTTTTCCAAGAAACATTTGAAAAAGATGAAAGTTAAAGATCCAATAGCATTTTTTTATGCTTTGCTCAGAGTATTTACGGATCTGTCAGGTTTCCGATATGTGTCCCCCCCCCCCAATAGTAAACTCATTCCTACACCCTTGCATGAAACAGTGCTGTGTCTACACATAGCAGAAAACTTGGGAAAGATACAATTTTAAATGTTATCTTTAGGCACTTTATTACTAGCAGCCTACCACAAAAAAACATAATTTATTCCAAAAATACATAGAGTATATAGAAGTCCTGTCAGAGCCTCATGTACACCCTCTAATGACAAAATTTGCATCATGTGTACCCACAAAAGGGGACATTATAATGCTGGTGTATCTGTTTACAAGCAATCCCTCCTACCCTGTTTGTCGCCTCTTATATTTTCACATATTGACACCTGAGAAAAAGATGACCTGGTTGACAGTTTCAAAAGTGGACAACTAATTCTTTTGGATGAAATTTAATGTGACAGCTTCTTTTATAGTATGCAACAAGTCTCTCTGTTGTCTAGCAACATCATCTAAATAAAGTTTTTTCTAGTGAACATGCAGAGCTTTAGGTGCTTTAGAGCTTTAGAGGAACTGCTCAGTTTGAGAGCGTATAATTTGAAGTTACCAAGAATCCCTCCTCAGAGAGAAGCACCTCTCTGGTGACCTCTAGCTAATTATAGTTTGATTTACACTTCAGGGCTTCATGACTTTGTGACAGTGTCTGATGGAGTTTAGATGGTAAGAAAATGAAAAATGCTGGAGGCCGTTTGACATTTTGAAAAGCATTGCATTTAAGAAATGCTTTTAGCAACCAGTGTAATTAACTCTGGCACAGTTTTGACCTTTAGGCCTGGGCTTGCTTGTGTCTGCTCCCTTGCAGAAGGAAATATCCAAAGTGATCAGGCAGGGGTTTGATGAGATGCTTCAGTTTGAAAGAAAGATAGAGAAGAAGCGAGTGTACATTTACAAGAAGGCAGTAGAAAGGTATGAGACTGAGACTGATAAAGTAAACAGGAAACAAGCAGGCACGGGATGGGACGAAGATGCAGACTAGTCAGAAAACAGGGAATAACACTGAATACCCCAAAAAAAAAACACATGAGGCAAGGGACTTAGACACAGAGACACAGGAGTAGTGATGGTATGACGAGGCCCCGTGAACGTGTCGAATCTTTCCGTCCAGCTGATTCGCCAAAAGCCTGATCACATGAAGACCCATTTAACAGCTCATTTAGGAGTGCTGACATCTGCTGGACATTTGATTTAAAGCATTCCTACTGTTCTGTTACATATTGGCTGGTGGATCTGTTAGCATAATTATGCAATTATTATGTCAAAATCTCCATTTGAGGAATTGTGAAACCAGATTGAATAAATCTATCCAGATCGTGGTATATCTAAGTATCAATGGATCAGTTGTGGTATATCAATAAAGTATTGTATATAGACAGTATGTGGTGTGTTTGTGGATAAACAGTTACAGGAAGTGCTTGGGTGGAGGTGTGTGTGTGTGTTGGGGGGGGGGGGGGGGGGGGGGCGTGCTTTATTGATTTTTATTCATGAATAAGTGTTGGGGCTCAGGCGATTCCTTCTTTTTGATCTAACTTCCCCAGCCTTTGAAAACTCTCTCACAGAGGACTGAAGAAGCAGGACTTCGCTGAAACTGAAGTTATAATGTGTACCCGAGAGTATACAGGTGCTTCTGATTATGCGGCTATAACGGTGGATCAGACTCATCTCAGATCACTCAGAACACTTCCTCTTAGTGGTGGGCGGATCGATCCAAATATCGATAATATTGATACCGACGTTGGTATTGATACTGACCAATACCAGTGCAATGAGATCAATACTTTAGCTTCAGTTTCCCTCCTGTATGCAGTGCTGCGGTTTCATCAAAGATGCGAGCTGACTGTTTAAGTGCCTCCTGTCACTGCACAGAGTAGGCATACTTTGCTCCTCCCTTCCCCGCAGTGTTTTGACATTATACCCTCACGTGACATGTAACATATTTTACTTGGGAAAAAAAAGGAATTTGTCAGCGGTCTCAAACTCCCGGCCTGCGAGCCACGTCCGGCCCCGCCCCCTACTTCCGGCCCACGATTTGATGTCAAAAGTTTGGCCCTTTAAGTTGCTTTTTTTGACATTTCTCTTTCCTCTCCAATTAAGAGGAGTTAACGAAATGTCAAAAAAGTGGGCCAAATTGTCTTGTTGTGGAGTGATAATTTAGTGAATGAAGGGATATTTTTTATTACATTTTGTATTATACTTTCTTAACATAAATTTTTGAATTAAGTTATTGAGTCATCATTTTGTACACTTTATTTAAGAAAAAAATCCAGATATCACAATGTATGGGGAAAATTGTTTTTGTTACTGTTCTAATGTTTCAGAACAAAAATTTATTTTTAAAAAGTATTTTCTATTTACCTATAAACTTTGACCAATTCTATCCTGGATTTTAACTAATTAATGAGTCAGAGGAAAAAAAGACACAAAACACTTAAACTTCATTAAAATTCTTCATAATTATTAAAAAGTATCGGTATAAGTATTGGCGATTCTGACCCTATACTTACTTGGTATCAGATCGATACCAAATCTTGCAGTGTCACACACCACTACTTCTCTATTTCCCACATCTTTTTCAGCAACTTGGCTCTTGTCACATGATAATCTAAAAAAACAATACGGACCTCCACACAGGCTTCATTTGGACATGCCCCCTTTGCCCAACACAGGTCTCAGGGCTTTAGTATCAGATGTAGCATCACTACGCAAGGGAGACAGGAACAAAGGGAACCAGAAAATCAAAACGTAAATAACAATAACAGGAACAGAACTATAATGAACAAGGAATCAAAACCAAATGCAAACAGGGAAACATAACAGAAGAAAATCAATGAAAACAGAACCTAAAAGAACTAAACACAAAACGCTGGGCACATGGCCCAGGACCATGACACCTTAAGGTTGATATCTGTAAACCACACTGAACGTTCAGCAAAAATTCTTCTGGAGTGAGAATGCTTTGTTTCTTGGTTTCAGGCAAACATAGTATGCATGGATGTGGAGCTGCAGTCGAGGATAACGTCCTCTGTCCTAGTTATTCTGTAAGATATTCTCCTGCCCCTCATTTTCTTACTGCATCTGAAAATAATACAAAGCTAAACAGATATGCAATCTTTTTGTCTTTACAAAGCAGAAAATGGCTTAGAGAAAATATGTGTTGAAGAAGAGGAAAAGAAATTTACATCAGCACTTCTTCAAGCCTATAGGGACAAAAATGTGAGTGTGCCTAACAGTCTGTTTGTTTAAAGCAGGTATGTTTGCATCTCCGTGTTTATTTTTAGCTATTAAACCTGTGAACAATTGTGCTTAGCAGACAGACAGCTGCACAGATGCTAGAGTAGCAGTGCAGTATGAGCTCAATGTCTCAGAGGCAGCAGAAATTTCTATAGTGGTGAATCTCAACACTGACCTACATACAAGAACTTGGTCAAGTGCTGCTGATGAGGGAGAGCAGAGGATGCGTGTCCACTAATCGTCTCCTCTGAGTGGGTTTCTTTCAAGTCAGATTTTCACTTAGCAATAAAAGACAAGTGTTGCATGGTGAGCACAGTGGCGCGTTCAGCAACTATAGATTCAGCCATTTACCACAGATGTAGACGTGTGCAAGGGAATATAGGACTTGCCTTCATTAGATGCCACAAACTATTCCAAATGACTAATAATGCTGCATGTATAAATCAGTGACTTTGTTTTATGTTTAACACACAGTCCTGTGAATGAGTTTTTCACAGGAGTCGATGCAGTTAAGAGAGTAAGTAGCAGGTGCTGCTAATCAAATGCAGTTGATTAATTGATCATCAGCAAGTGTGATCACTCTATAGAAGTATAAACTGGAGCATTCAGCTGTGTTTTAACACAATGCCACAATCTTCCCGGGAGTGTACATCCCAGCAAATTCACCCCTAGGGCAGACTCTGCAATTCTCAGAGGAATTGCAGACAATCCAAGAGCTATATCTCAGAGTCTACAGGCCTCAGTTAGCATGTTAAATGTTAAAGTTCTTGACAGTACAATTAGAAAAAGACTGAACAAGTATGGCTTGTTCGGAAGGGTTCCCAGGAGAAAGCCTCTTCTCTCTAAAAAGAACACGGCAGCAAAGCTTAGGTTTGCAAAATTACACCTGAGCAAACTACAAGACTTCTGGAACAATGTCCTTTAGACAAATGAGACCACAGAGGAGACGTTTGGCCATAATGCACAGTTCCATGATTCGGGAAACACAACAAATCAGCACAAACACCTCATAGCAACTGTCAAGCACGGTGGTGAAGGGGTGATGACTTGGGCTTGTTTTGCAGGCATCTTCCACTCATTGAATCCACCATGAGCTCCTCTGTATGTCAAAGTATTTTAAACCAAGTATTCTTTTGACCAGTGTCAAATGTGAGGCCTGTGCATAAATAAATGGTTTGGTTTCATTTGGTGGCTGCATCAGAATTGTTGCCCCTATCAGCATCCCATCAATGAGTGTGACATAAATTTTTTTTTTTTTTTTTTTGACCGGTCATGTCTGGCAGTTTTCGCAATCGGAATGATAATCCGAAGGCATTATTGTACCAAACATATTTGCTTTTACAAGACGTGCTCTATAATTATTTTCTATAGGCCGGCGGTTTTCAAAGTGTGAGGCGCGCCTCCCCTAGGGGGCGCCAGAGCACTTTAGGGGAGGCGCGGTGCGAGGGAAAAAATAAACCGGGAAAAGAAGCTATCTGCTTGCTGTCTACTGATGTGAGAGAAAGAATGGACAAATAAGATGTGAAAACACTGTTGGTATCTCAAACATTAAACTCAGAATCTCAGATGTAACGTTTGTTTGAGAAAACGGTTGAAAAATGAGTTTGGGGTTGTTCTTATCATTAGAAAAATGAAAAAAGGGCGTATTTGCCATACAAAAGCCCTGATAAAATAATTAAAATGGGAGGAAATGTTTTAAAATGTTCATGCGTTAAATTTCATTCAGATAAAGTGTCATTTTAAAATATAAGATGGTTCTAAAATAAAAGCAATTAGAAGGTGTTTTGTAGTGGCATTTGTTTGTGTGTGGGTTGATTATTGGGGGGGGGCGCAGCAGGCATTGTGCTCCTTGGAGGGGGGCTCACCCTTTAATACTTTGAAAACCCCTGCTATAGGCTATTCTTGTTAATTGTATTTTTTTTTTTTTTTTTTTATTCTTGCCAGATCTGACAGGTAGGGAAAGAAGAAGAGAGAGATGGAAAGCAAAAACAAAAAAGAAAAAGGGAAAAAAAAGAAAAGGGGGGTGGGGGGTGGGGGGCAGGAAAAAAAGCTACACACACACACACATATATATATATATATATATATATATATATATATATATATATATATATATATATATATATATATATATATATAGGAGGAAGACCCCAGACGGGGCCCCCACGGTCAACGGGCAAGAGCCCAGAGAGCCAGAGGCAATGAGCAGCCCGCCCCTCCGGCAGGCCGGCCCCCCCTAGCACGAGCCGAGAATGCAGCCCCGAGGCCCCAGGCACCTGGGAACCGCCCGACACCCAGCAGAACCCCCCCCCCCCCGACGCCAAAGAGGCCCGAGCCACCCCCAGGCCACAGCCGCCAAGGGAGCGGGCCAGGAGCCACGCCAAGACATCCGGCCATGCACCCCAGGACCCCCAGGCACCCACATCCCAGGGGGGGCAGTGACAATCCGTGGGGAGTAGCGGGGAGCAGTAGGCAGGGGTAACTCCTGCCCTCCGCAACCGTGTCCCACAGGGGCCAAGGCTCAACAAGCCACAGACCCAGGACCAGCTGTCCACACGCACACATGCACGCACACGTCATATATTCATACACACACATACATGCCAGTCACACACCCATGCTCATATACACGGACCATACATGGACATTCAGTGTGGGCAAGCAGGCACCAGCACTGAGCCAGCGGCACCCCAGAGAAGCAGCCAACCCAGCCCCGAACTACTAGCCAGTCCCTACCCCCGACAGGGTGCATGAAACCCGGGTGTGGGAAGACCCGCCCACCCCCTCCTCCCACTCAAAATGGTTGGGGTGATATGTTAGGTGTATGTGGGTGCATGTATTGGGAGGAATGTACATGACTGTATGAAAGCTACAGTGCTATTAAAATTGGGGGGACAGATGTAACATGCGCACTGGACAACAGCGCCCATCTACACCATCCCCCCAAGGCCCTCAATGTCTAAGATGTAGATAAAATTGAGGAGCAGGCAACAGTGAACAAATAAGTGGAGCCACTTCAGCAGCTCCACCTACTAGCCATGGTGTGATACACCTGCCCCCCAAGGCCCTATGTGTACTATGACGTGTTGTGAGCTGTACGGTGTAATTAAAAAGGAGGGGTGGGACATCATGCAATGCAGTGAGCAGAGTCAGGGAATTGGCCCCACTCGTTGCGGCACCCACCTATGCAGGTTTAAGTCCATTTTTACTTTGTCCATTTTTCTGTGGTTCACGGCTTCTTTTTGCTGCCCAAGTGGCCATAAAGTCCTTTATTCCATGTTGGAACAGCACTTTCATCTCCTTCATGATTGGTGTCATCTCTGTTTTCAGCATGTGGTGCTGTGGTGACCATTCCAGGTGATCATCACGTCCATCTGAATAATCCTGATGTCGTTGCTCCAGTTTTGTTGGACTTCCTGCAGACCAAAGTCCTCTCTTACTCTACTTCACCAACTAATGTTCAGACTTCTAAGTTATAGCAGACACACTTGAACCAGTTAGTCATCAAGTCACATCACCCTGACTTAACTGTTTTTCTTGTATTTATACTGTACTATTTACACAGATTTAACTTTGTGCTTAAAACTCACTTTGGCAGTCATCTTAGTGGACTCATGAATTACTTAAAGTATTTTATTAGATACTAGTGCTGCTGATTTGAAGGAGAAAATGTTTTTCCATCAAGCTGCTTTTGCTTAACTGCAGAGGGGTGCACTATGAAGTTTGAACTAGCCAGGCTCTGTTCATATTAGCTGGCTTGAAATTGAAAATGCTGTTGAGAGATGAGGAGTATCATGAATGTAGTTAACTTTCTCTGTTAATTCAGGCCTTCTGCTTCAGGCTCTGTGCACACTCACATTAAGGGGGCGTCACATGCATCATTTCACTCTTCTGCACAAAATGCTAGATATGGTGCGACAGAGAATGTATATCACATTACGAACCTCCTAAAAATAAAAAAGGATCTTTGAAAATATGAAAATGTGGTGTTTCCAGCTTTTTTAGTGTCAAATCAGGGCCTCAGTAGCATGTGGAAGAACCATACACAGCCACGACAGCCTGGCACCACCTCCTCCTGCTGGTCGCCAGCTTGGTCACACACTGCTGTGGGATGGAGTCCCATTCTTCAACCAGGATTTGTTACGACTCATCCGATGTGTTTGCATTGGTCACAGAATGAGCTGTCTGGCATTGGCAGAGAAGATTTGGCAAGTTTTTCATGGACACAACCCACATACTCAACTCTGCTGCTCAACCCACAAATGCATTTTCCTTACAAATATGGCTCCATTTAAGGGGAAATAAACAGGATTTCCAACATATTTATTGCCAAGAATCTTTGTTGCAAAAAAGAAATAACACAAATACAAATTTCTTTACTTTTTGTGCTAAGTTCATATCACATATTATGATGTTATCATGTTGCCTAGCAACTACTTAGCATCTAGCTCAAATGAATGATTTTTAACTTTAAACATACTTATAACACCTTATAAAAGTATATTTAATTTCACAACAATAACATATCCACAAAAGTTAAATTATGCATGTCTACTGTAGCAACCACCTAGCAACAGGCTAAAATTATCCATTTTTAGCATATAAACATGATCTGCCACCCAGATTATTTTTAAATGTTCTCACTGTGATTATCACTTTACCAGCAGCACAACAGGCCAAATAATACTGGAACATGGGCATGTAGGCATTTCTTTAATTTTTTCCCCTCGTTGTCTCTTCTGTCCTCCTTCCTGTGACCTGGAAATCAGTATCTGTGTTTAAAGGTGTCTCTATTCCTAAAATGCATCTGGATGGGAGAGGAGAGAGGAGGCTGAACAGTTGTACCTTTTGTAGTAGTGTTTTAACCTCCAGCATAGGCTACAAAAAAAGCTAGAATATACAAACTGCTGTGGGAGGACTCTTTAAGCGACTGCTCATTTCATCCACCAGGGGTCAGTTCAGTTATTTAAGATGATCAAACTTAAATAATATCTTTCTGTGTGTGAGTTAAAAAAAAAAAAAATTCTGATATTTTGTTGCATTGTGCCATGTTGTGAACTTAAAGACTGCTGCTGTATTTCATGATCACATGATATTTTTATACTTGGGACAGTTTAACAAAACAATGGACAGATGATGGAGCTGTGCCTCTCATCATATTTCAGTTTATCCTGAAGAGCCAGCGATGCCATCAGTTACATCGCCCCCATCCTCTGCTGTCTTTGAGGAATGATTGGGATTCACTGTGGCAGCTCAGAAGTCTCTCCAGTCTGCTGTGCATCATTAATATTTTAGCAAGTGTACAGTTTCTCAGATGTGCATCCACATGTTTAATCTCAAAGGTTAAGTGAGCAGTGGGGAGGAAACTGTGTACCAACACAGTGAGAGCAGAGGACGAATCATGACTTGAGTACTTTAGTGTCAAATATATTATCATGTATACAGGGTGTCTTTTTGTAAATCTGTTACTGAAAAGCTTTTAGTTTGAAAAAAAAAATGTCAGAAAACTCAGTTTCTGTACTTGAAGCTTCAGCTGTTTTTGTTAGTTTGTTTGTTTGTTTGTTTTACATTAATGGCTTTCATTGTCACTGTCTTACAGCATGTTTATCCTTCATGAAATTATAAAATCCTAAAAATTCATTTGTAGCTTCATTTGTGACTTTCTGACAGGTGTTAAAGTGCCTGATATGCTGACATCAGTTAATGAAAGAAGCTCAAGAAAAGAGGAAGATGCTGGACATCTCACAATAACCCACTAAAATGTGTTCTGGTAAATTTATTTGTACTGTTTTATTTTATTGCAGCATTCAGACTGAGACTGGACGAATGTTCAAACAGTGCATCTTAAGTACTGAGCACATTGAAACCTCAGAAAGGAGACCTACACCCTTTGATAACACCACTAAAACATTTGTTAAATATTCATTTTAATAGGCACTAACAATTAAAATATAGTATTTATAATATTGTTCCCAAAATTGAATGATTCATATATTTTAATGATTTATATATTGTTTTTTATTAAATGAATGCCATATAGATTAAACTGTGAGAATCATTGTTGCAGGTTGCACAGTCGTGTTGCTTTACCATTTAATTTAAATAGACTGATATACTGAATTTACAAGATGAGTATACAAGATGATATTTTAATAATAATAGTAAAAATAAGTTTATTTGTATAGTACTTGTCAACATCAGCATTACAAATTGCTTCCCAGAAACACGGAATAAAAGAAAAAAATCAAACTAGGAGGAAATTATAAAAAAAAAATCACATTTCAATGAAAAAAGGCCACTCTAGACTCAAGTGGAATAACACTGTGATTCTAATTGTAAAGAGTAAGTTAAAAGAATCAGATGGAGTTAAGCTAAGAGTGTCAAAAACTATAAAATCTACAATAAATTTTATTTTTAAAAAAGGCTCATGATATAAATGAATCTTTAGCAGTAATTTAAAGGAAGACACTGGTGAGCTGAGTGGGATATCCTCAGGCAGGTCATTGCATAAGCAAGAAGCTCTAACAGTAAATGGTCGATCAGCTTTTCTCTTTAAGCGTGAGGTGGGACAGTTAACGGGTTTCTCCCTGAGAATCTGAGGATGCACACCGGTTGGTACGGAAACAGTAGTTTGAATGTATAATCTGAGGCCATGAAGGGTTTTAAAGTAACAAATCTTAAAATGAACTCTAAGAGTAATAGGCAGCCAATGATGAGTCATTAAGGTGGTGTAATGTGATCAGTTTTCTTGGTTCTTGTAAAAAGTCTGGCTGCTGCATTTTGCACCATCTGAAATCAACTGAATGTGTTCTGTTTAATACTTGTCAAAAGGCCATTACAGAAATCTAACCAAGAGGAAAAGAAAGCATGAATGGAGTCACACACTTACATGCTCTGATTTACTGCAGTTATCCTTCCTACTGCATTAAGGAGTGTGATTTGGGATATGTGTGTCTCTCTTCTGTTTGTCTTTTTTTTTTTTTTTTATTTAAAGTTAAAGTTGAAACAGGAGTGATTCTTCAGAAATTTAAAGTTTTTACTGCAGAAAAGCAATTTGAATCCTACCTGAGAGCTGAACTGAAGAAGGGCTCGGGCTCCTTCCTCCTCACCGTGAAAAACTATGGTGGGCAACCTTGAAGAAAAACTGTCATTGCATATAAAGCTCGAGCAAAAATCCATTGCATTGCAGTGACGGTTTGATGCACTAATCTGCTACTTTCTGTATAACTCATTTGATCCAGTTCAGCAGTTTCTTTGATTCTCAGTTTATTAGGTAACAAATCTTTGATGCCCCTTTCATCCATTTTGAATTTCTGTGGTAGGTTCAATTATGGCAGAGTCACCTCTGCTTGAGGAAGTATTCAGATCCCTTTCTTAAATAAATGTATGGATAGCAAGTCATATTCTACAAGGCACTACCCATACTCTGCTTTTGAGTGTGTAGGATTAGAAGTTTGGGTGTGACAAAAATCAAGACAAATCAGCCTTAACTGTGTGTCAGAACTTTTGGGAACTTTTGCTCAAGACCTCTTTAAAAAATTTGCAGAAACTTGCTCCTTGGAAGCAAAATGTGGGGTGGCTCAAGACTTTTTGCGTAGTACTGGATTAGTAAATACAAACTTTTATCTGGATTATCTTATTTTATCTTTAATCTTGCTTTCCAGAAGATATCCTCAAAAATAATTAAATAAATATTTGCTAAAATAAATTCATACCTGTAATTTAATGCATACATGAGTTGGGATTGGAGTTTTCTTTCATTGTGTATGTAGTGGATGTACAAAGACTTGCAGAGGTTATATGAATTTATGAAGTTGTAGAATAACAAAATAAAAATTTGAACACAGGCTTAGATCTCTGCTGGTTTTCCTGTTTGTTGCTGTCTGACTTTGGGGAACTAAAATTGATCTCAGTGTTCTTTGAAATCTGCCTTTTGATGAGCTGTGAAGATTCGTTCCTGCAGCTCTGCAAAAGTATTCTCTCACACAGGCCACAATCTGGTGCTGAATGGGTCAAAATTTATTTAAAGCTATGATGTGTGTTTTGCTTTGTTGCAAATTTGAGCATAGCGTCAGTTCAGACAGGCTCTGAAGTCAAGCTAGGCCACAATCCCTGTAGATCAGCTGTTCTCAGTGGCAGCCCACATCAACTGATACTATTCTACACACCCAATTGTCACAACTCATAAAGGGTGCATGATTTATGCTGTTTCAGCCCACCAACATTTGCTGCACACCTGCAAGTTGCTTTGCAACCCACCTCCATCCGCATTCCTCCATTTCATGCTGTGTCTGACTTCATTAATGCTGCTCTGGTCTGTACACAAAACAGAGTCATGCCTGCAAATATGAATCACTGAAAATATCAGTCTTCTTCTGTCTGTGGTGGTCCTGACTGAACTAATTTAGTAACTTTTATTTTTAATCCATAAAAGGACAAAAATTTGTGGCTTGTGCCGCAGTGAGTAGGGCCACTCCCCTGGCTTTGCTCGCTGTGCTAGATAATGTCTCGCCCCTCCTTCTTTTCTTTTTTTTTTAATTACATCATAGCCATTACAGCACGACACATCACAGTACACATAGGACCTTGAGGGGCAGGTGTGTCAGACAGTGGTTAGTGGGTGGAGCTGCTGAAGTGGCCCCACTTGTCGCCTCACTGTTGCCTGCTCCTCAATTTTATTTACACATTCTCCCCACTATATACACTCACATACACCAGCTCATACAACCAACACATCACCCCAAAGACAATGAGTGGGAGGAGGGATGGGCAGGTCTTCCCACACCCCAGTTTCCTGCACCCTACCTGTGGTGGGGATTAGCTAGTGGTTCGGGGCTGGGTTGGCTGTTTCCCCAGGTTGCCACTAGCTCTGTGCTGGTACCTGCTCACCCACACTTCAAGTCCATGTAAGGTCAGTGTGTGTGTGAGAGTGCGTGACTGGCATATATGTGTGTTTGTGTGTATGAGTATGTGGCCTATGTGTTTTGGCATGTGTGTGTGCATGTGTACAGTTGGTCCTGGGTCTAAGGCTTACTGAGCTTTGGCCCCTGTGGGACATGGTTGTAGAGGGCAGGATTTACCCCTCCCTACTGCTCCCCACTGATCGTTGCTGCCTCCCCTGGGAGGTGGGGCGCCTGTGGGTCAAAAAAAAGGACAAAAATGTAACTTTATCCACTGTAGATAAAAGTTTTAATGGGGCGCTCTCTGGGATGGTTTTCAGCTTTGTTAAAGCTTAAACACAAAAAGTGAGCTTGTGTGTTTTCTCACCTGAACAGGAAGCTGTGGGTGTGTAGCAGGTTTATATTGTTACCTGGTAAACTCGTGACAGTGCATATCGAGCCGTTTTACTGAGTACTGCAAAGTAATGGAACAAGTAGTAAAGTATAAAGTAACGAATAATGTGTAAGACATCACTTTTGAGTAATGACCCCACATAATAGTACCAAACAGCATAGGGAACATTTCCTCCATGTTTCAGCCAGCAAAGCTTTCAGTTAATTTTCTTCAATCCCACAGATGTTTTCTGGGCTTTAGAGTTGGTAAGACCATTGCACGTTTATTTTATTATTACTTCTTTTTTTTTTTTTTTTTAACGAAATCATTCTTTCAGAAGGCAATGCTTTGGATCATTATCCCACTGAAAGATCTGCTGCTTTATTGATACCCCAAAGCCCCAGACTTTGAAATTTGCTCTATTATATCTGTATTTCAGTCATTTGGATTGTTATCCTGGATATCTCCCGTCTTCCTCCGCAGTCTTAATCCTGGCTGTCTTTGTCTTCAAGCATATGAACGGTTTCCTCTGAATCAGTCACCGTCCTTACCCATACCTGCTGAACTGATTTCAAATTGCCTGTGATCTCAGTCATATCTGGTCATCCTCACTGATCCCTGCTTCTGCTTCTGCTTCTCACCTGTTTTTCATTTTACTCACAGATATACAGTCCACTCTGCTGCTGGTCTTTCAGAGTCTGCCTGTGAGCATTTTTTTTTAAACTCATCTCCATTGTGTACCTGCTCGTTTTTTTATTCAATCTCATGAACAGAGTGGTCTATTTGATGACTTGAAGAACATGGTTTCATTAAGGTCATTTCACATTTAACTATCCTACACCAAATTAATTAACAGTGGCTCTAAAATAAAGTTAGTAACCAATACTGTAGCTCCACCAAATTTGACAACCAGGACTCATCCAAAAAACATTTTGCTGCCATAAATATTTGTTTTGTCATGCACTCACAGAATCCTGGAAACAAGCGCAGAATGCGGGAAGCAGATGTTTAAACAGTTTATTGAATAAACAGCAGAGATTGCAGTAATTGTTTGAGAGTCCCAAGAGAAGGTATGGTAAGGGGGGCAGGTGAGTGGTCTTCAGCTGGGATCTCTGTCAACTCCAAAATTCCATTTCCAATCCTTGCTCCCAATTAATTTATCTAAAAAAGAATTTGAGTTAACTTTTTCTCATTATACACCTTTACAATAAAAAATGTAATAATTTATAAGTATATGCATACATTTTTATGATAGGTTGACCCTTATTTGGCCAAGCCTTATGAGGTCAAAAACAGAAGACCTCTTTTCTTTTAGCGTGATAACCTGACTCTCCAGGGGACCTCAGGGCTTCTGCTATAGAGTCTTTTATCTGGGATCTGTTTAAGTGTGTAGAATCCTGAAGGAAACAAACTGCTGAATAGCATAAATACTCCCTGTGCAAGGACAGCCTTCAGAACAGGAGCAATAATAAGACTTGTGCACATGTGGTCTCCCTTCCTTTCCTTGTTAACATGAGTGAAAACCTGTTCCCACCTGATTTCCAACAACGTCTAAGGACAGAAACACAATAATTCAAAAAACACATTTAAAATGTGTATAAGGGTTTTTGTTTTTTGTGCTAATAACAGAAGGATATTAGAATCCACAAATGTGATACATCTTCACTGAACATATAGGCAGTTTCTGTGCCAGTTATTGATGGACAAACGCCAGCGGATAGAAGATAAAAACCTCTCTGGTGGATCTCACAGGAGGTCCCAGTGTGGTGCTTGGACTGCAGATGGTTCTGCAGAGATTTGCAGATCTATGGCTACATGTTGTAGCTAGGGGGTTTAAAATATTGAGCAGCCAGTAATTTGGCCTATTGTTTATTCTGCTGATGATCCTTTTGCCTAGTCCCTGCTGCAGAAGAAACACAAGTCCAAATAGACAAAGAACTTCTTTGTGTTGAAGTTTAATTTAAAAAAAAACAACAAAAAAAAACAACTGTCCACCACGACCATTGTCTGTGCTTTCCATTTGTGTTTTTTTTTTTAATGTCTGTGGGGATTTTTTTACCCCCTTTGCTTTGTGTGTTGATGGCCTAACAGACTGTATCTCTGAGTACAATGGGTTCTGTGTGGACAACTCCATCCCGACTAAAGTGGTTAGCTGTTACTCTGACAACAAGTCCTGGGTAACTAGCAACCTGAGAGGTCTCCTCAAAGCTAAAAAGAGGGCCTTTAGGTCAAGGAACTGAGTGGAATACAAAAGGAATTAAAATACAGACTGCAAGGGAGCAAGGATGCATACAGGAAGAAACTGGAAGAAAATGTGGAGAGAAACATGGCCAGAGAAGTGTGAAGGGGCATGACAGAAATCACTGGCCTCCAAAGAAAAGGTGGGGGGTTAAAGCAAATACACGAGCAAACGAGTCAAACCAGTTTTTCAACACATTTGACTCCAGCTCCCCCTCCCCCCAGCTGCAGCATATTCTCATATACCCATAGACCCACCACCACCACCACCACCTGATAACCGCGATGATCCTCAACCCCCCACCATCACCATCACCCACCACCTCCCCTCTGACACTCACTACAGACACCGAACCATCCCCCAAGCCTCCGACAGAGCTGTACATCACAGCAGGAAGGTGCTCAACCAAAGAAAGGCTGCTGGACCAGACAGCATCAGTGCCTTGGTGCTGAAAAAGTGCACCAGCCAACTGTGTCTCTTCAACATGAGCCTGAAATTCCGGATAGTCCCAGTGCTATGGAAACACCTTGCCTGGTCCCAGTGCCCAAGAAGAGATATCTGGTGGCACTAAGACCACTGGTGTGCACATCTCAAGACATATACCTGCTGCATTAGGCATACTCTTTCCTGGACAAACCAAACATCATAGTCCGAATCATGTTCCTTTTACTTCTCCAGCGCATTCAACACGATCCAGCCTAACCTGCTCGAGGTCAAGCTGGAGGACATGCTCGTGGAGCCCCCCATGGTTGCATGGATGTGCAGCATCCATCCTTCATCTTGCAGGAACTGCTGACACACTCCAGCCACATGAGGTCTAGCATTGTCCTGCATTAGGAGGAACCCAGGGCCAACCGCACCAGCATATGGTCTCACAATGGGTCTGAGGATCTCATCTCGGTACCTAATGGCAGTCATGCTACCTCTGGCGAGCGCATGGAGGGCTGTGCGGCCCTCCAAAGAAATGCCACGCCACACCATTACTGACCCACTGCCAAACCGGTCATGCTGAAAGATGTTGCAGGCAGCAGATCGCTCTCCACAGCGTCTCCAGACTCTGTCACATGTGCTCAGTGTGAACCTGCTTTCATCTGCTCTGGCAGTGCTCCTCCTGTTCCTCCTTGCACAAAGGCGGAGATAGCGGTCCTGCTGCTGGGTTGTTACCCTCCTATGGCCTCCTCTACGTCTCCTGGTGTACTGGCCAGTCTCCTGGTAGCACCTCCAGCCTCTGGACACTACACTGACAGACACAGCAAACCTTCTTGCCACAGCTCGCATTGATGTGCCATCCTGGATGAGCTGCACTACCTGAGCCACTTGTATGGGTTGTAGAGTCCGTCTCATGCTACCACGAGTGTGAAAGCACCACCAACATTCAAAAGTGACCAAAACATCAGCCAGAAAGCATAGGTACTGAGAAGTGGTCTGTGGTCCCCACCTGCAGAACCACTCCTTTATTGAGTGTGTCTTGCTAATTGCCAATAATTTCCACCTGTTGTCTATTTCATTTGCACAACAGCATGTGAAATTGATTGTCAGTCAGTGTTGCTTCCTAAGTGGACAGTTTGATTTCACAGAAGTTTGATTTAATTGGAGTTATATTGTGTTGTTTAAGTGTTCCCATTAGTTTTTTGAGCAGTATATATACACACACACACTATTCTTTATTTGTATTTCTTATTGCTAATATAGTTTCTACTTTCTGTTATTTGCTTGAAATATCCTGCTGCCCGACAAGTCAATTTCCCCTTGTAGGATCAATAAAATTGTCTGTCTGTTTGATCTCAGCTGTCTTTCTGTTTCTTGTTCAAACCAACTTTAAAGCACACTTATCACCACATGACTGAAACAAACACAGGAATGAACGGTGATGGAGAGGCTGTGGGTCACACTGTTATATGTCTCTCAGAGAGATCTGAAGAACATAATCTCCGGTGCATCTTTAGTCTGATGTGGCGATGTCAGAACTGTGAATGATTTTCTGTGAAGCATTTTCACAGCGTGGGAAAGTAGACATTTCAGAGAAGATTGCAGCAGAAGGCAAATTGCAGGAAAAGATTAATTTGTGTGTGTGTGTGTGTGTGTGTGTGTGTGTGTGTGTGTGTGTGTGTGTGTGTGTGTGTGTGTGTGTGTGTGTGTGTGAGAGTCCTTCATTTTACTCTGCTCATACAATGGGAGCCTGTATCTCTGGCACAGTTCAACACATCAGAGGAGTCACATGAAATCCTAATGACCCTCTAAATAGTACTCCGTGAGTACTATTTACATTACATTACAGAGACATGATCTCAGTAATGTAGATCTGTGGTGCGGAAGCTTGTTATAAAAAAGGGGCCTAATATCATGTAAACACTAAAATTAGCCTCAAATACAGACGGTGGAGTGTTGATGGTTTGTGTTGTTCAGTGGAGGGCAGTAGCAAGCTCATTCCTCCTAATGCATCCCACCCCTACGTCATACCGAGTCTGACTAGATGCCAAAAACAAAGGTCTTAAAATGGTCTTCATATTTTTTATTAAAAGGTCCATAACGCTCTCAAAATGAAGGGTTAGAAGGACTAAACTGTGTTCATATTCGAAGGAAACAGGTTGTTATCACAGCATGGGACTAAAGTCAGGTCTTTTTATTTGGCTACAGCTCTGGTTAAATGTTCATACTTAGAGTAAAAAGAGAAATTTTATATCTTGATGAGTAATTCATCACTTCATCCAGTGATGAAGATTATTCCTGCAGTTTTTCTGCTCCAATAATGTGCATTTTTATTTATTAAAATATGGCACATTTTAAATTAATTCTGATATGTTTTCCAATCCTGTCAGAAGTTTTAGTTCCATCATTCCATTGTTTTGGTTTCTGGCAAAAAAACAAAACAAAAAATAATCAGTGATGGGACAGAATAGAGTTTAGACACATGGAGAATCATAGAGGTCATATTCTAGCTGTATGGGGTGAAAATTCAACAAGTGCTTTATTTCTTTTTCAGGCTGCTCGGTGTAAACAGTCTGTGTACATGGTTTTACAGTGAGGTCTAATTCAGGTTAACGGAGGTTTGCCTTTATCCCTTCTTCTCCTGTCAGAGAGGAATTATCTCACTCTGATGAATGTGTGTTCCCCAGAGAGTTCATTTTCTCTAGCAATCCACCACCTCCTCTCTCTTAATTCATTTATTTCTTTTGTTGATAAGGTTCCACACCACAGAAAAGATGTTTTTTTAGACATCTGTATCTATTTGGAGCAGAGTGTAGAGATGTAGCCAAGATCCCTGTACTGTAATTAATGTTTGTAAGCTGCTATACAGAATACAGTCACTGGCCACTTTATAAAGTACACCTACTCGGCTACTCGTTAATGCAAATACTGTATCTAACCAGCCAATCACCTGGTAGCAAATCAGACATGTCAACATAGTCAAGCTCTGCTGAAGTTCAAACTGAGCATCAAAATGCAGGAGAATGGCACCGTCTTTGGTGCCAGTATTTCAGAAACTGCTGATCTGCTGGGATTTTCCTGCACAGCTATCTCTCGTGTTTACAGAGAATTGTCTGAAAGGCAGAAAATATCCAGTGAGCAGCAGCTGTCTGGGTGAAAATGTCTTGCGGCACAACTCCTGTCAACTGAGAATGCGAAACTGAGGCTGCAGTTAATTTGGGATCACCAAAATTGGACAACAGAAGACTGGAAAAAAAAAAAATTCTGACCCATCCCAAAGAATTTCACTTCAGTCACCTTTCAAGGGTTTGCAGGACAAAACTGAGAGCAAACAAAGGGGACAAAATTAATATATAACTAAAATGTTTTCTTTTCTTTCCTCTTCATGGTTGTTGAGTTTGAATGTTTCCAGCTGGCATCCTGTTGTGTTGCTCTTGCTGTTGTGACAACAAATGATTAACGTGGCGATCTAAATAACCCTGAAGCCAATTTATAAACTTTAATAAACACACTTTGATGGCCACTTTCTAAAGGAGCCTGTTGATATGAAGCGAATGACACACCTGGTCTGGGAAGCAGACACAAATGCTTTGTATATTCCAGCTGTGTGCCGCACACCTTTTACACGTTGAAGGTAAAAATCCTTCCACAAAGGCTGCGCATGTGCATCCTTGATTATAGCTCCTCTTTCTCTGTCCTCTAGATGCATTTCAGGAGCTGAGTCATCCTTCAAGATGGTGCACTGAGATTGATTTCCAGGTCTCAGCCAGGAGGACAGGGGAGACGAGGAGGCACAAATTTGAAAAATGAGAAAAGCCTTCTCTGTCCTTCATCTTGGTGAACTTTTTGTCAGTTTGGTTAAGTTTAGAAGATGCTCCTCACCATTCTCATACACCTGCACCCACACCACTGATGCACACACTTCATGTTTCTGTTTGTTTTCTTTCTTTCTTTCTCAATATTTAAAAAAAAAAGTTTTTTTAAATGAGTCATAATAAACACTCATAACACCCATCAACTGCTGTGTCCTTTCTATTTTTGCTGTGGCCCGGGAGCCGAGCTGTGGCAACGCTTTCACATCTCATTGAATTGCACTGTGAGTGTTTACATCAGCAACAGCATTAAACACCTTTTGTCTGTTTGTGCTTCTGTGTGACACGTTTTCACCTGATAAAAGATGTGTTCTGCTTACAAATCACTGCGAAATGCCACCTCCTTAATCGAACCATTTAACCGTCAAGTCAAATGTATTCACTGCTCTTTTCACTGCCTGTTTCTGTGCACAGTGTTGATGGAAGACAAAGAAATGATCCTCACATGAAGCTTAAATTCAGTGAACATGACAAATGCTTTTTTTTTTTTTTTTTTTCACCTCTTGCAGCTCAAAATCAGTTCATTCAGTTGGTTTGGCTGCTTCTCAAAGCCCTGAAAGGGCCCACTGATGTTCACAAACTGAAAACCTGTGAGTAGGAGACACAATTACCGCTGAAACTAATCACTGAAGACGAGACAAGGGAAGTAAAACTAAATACAAAATACAAGAGGCTAGAGGCTATTAAAATAAAACAGGAACTCACAGAGACCAGAACTCAGACTTACAAACTTGACACAGAGACAGAAGGTAAACAATTCAGAGAAGAGAGTGATCAAACACCAGAAATGCCAAGGCCAAAACACACAGGCAAGACCAGGACTGAAGGGAAATACAAAAGGGAATAACAAGCCAACAACAAAAGCAGGCAGAGAACTAAGGAGACAGAAAACAGAGAGACATAACTGGAAGGAAGACGAGATAAACAGATAAACAGTGAGACAAAACACATGCAAGGACACGAAGATGGAAATATAACCAGACACAGAAACATAAGCAGGGCAGTAACACACAGGGATTCAGGAAATATAACATACACAGCAACCATGAGCAGAACAAAACAAAAATCAAAGAATATGAAAACAAAGAAACAAACCAGGAACAACAGTAACAAGACATTTCAAAACCCTGGTTTCTACACCCGGCGATCGTGACACCTACTGTCATTCATTTCTCAAAAAAGTACTCCAAAGGATGAAGGTCAAGGTGTTTTTTAGAAGTTTTTCTAGCATCATTTTTTTGAGGGGGCCATTTTAAAATTCACTTATCTATAAATCTCCTTGAGGTTCCTCAGATTAGGGTAAATATCTGATGTGCTCTATGAATATGGCAGCCAGCACACATCCTCTCTTCCTGGCCAGAAAAAACTTCTTGCTGGACCGTGAGGGTGCATAAAGTGAATTCTAACATCTTGTTCTGCTTCTCAGACAATCTTTGGCTGTTGTACATAAATGACTATTTCAAAAATTCATATTGGGAATATGAGGGAGAACACCATTATAAATTTTGGATATAAAATTAACAGAAACATGTTCTTTCCCATATTCAAGCTTTATCTGTGAAAGTGCTCTCCTGATCTGTGTTATTTGAAAAAAGAAATGCCACGTGCCTCATATATGAGAAGCTGTAAATAAAACATCAGCCCCCTTCCTTCAAAGCTGTGGTTTCTACACAAATCTGCTGTCAGAGGTTAGACATGCACATATTTTAGATACTTCAAGCGTCCATCATTTTACTTTAACCTGAGTTTCGCTGGTTAGAATCCATATTCATAGAGCCACAGCACCAGATATTTATCTTCAAGGCCCCCAGCTCAAGAAGATTTGTAGATAATAAAATTTTAAAATGACTCATCAAAAAACTACGGTAGAAAAAAAAAATCTAAAAACAAAACTAATGACAGCAGAGACCTGAAACTTTGCACAGCTTCTATTAAGTTCCTATTAAGGTAAATCAGGTAACTCTGAGAAGGAATAAATCTTTGTTGAGCCAAAACTTTCTGTTTCTAGTGACACCTATAATAATATCTGAGAAGACTGAATGAGAAGTTTGGCATTTTTTTTCTCTCTTTTTTGTTTAAAAGTATCCAAAAATACAAAATCATTTAAGCCCTGCTCTAAAGAACAGCCACATAGAGTCATTTAGTCGCTTCTCCTCAGTGCTGCTTTCATCTCTGTCTTCTAACTTTATCTTTTGGGAATGTACGCATAAAAACACTCATCTGAACAATTCTGTGCAAATGAGTCTGTAGCTGTAACTGAGGTGCATATGTTAACTCTTAGTGTAGTTTTATGTCACATTAGCGTCATGAAAGAGTCAGATTTATATTTTAATGTAGTTAATTTAGGTCCTTTTATGGCTACCTAACACATTAATCTTTCAGCTAAATTCTTTTCTTTTTAATTTTTGTCTCCACTGTAAATGACAACTTTACCTAATTTACAGATTAATTTACAGATTTGCAATAAAACCCAAGTTTATACAATCAAAGACATTAAACTAGAAGCTTTTATAAAATCTGTTTTTATATCAGCATCCTGCTCCTCGTCACGTTGCAGATGCCTTCTGGGTTCACTGCAGTGTGTATTCAAATAATCTCATTTAACTCATATAAATAATATAAAAGGGAACCACTGAAGTATGTATAAAGAAAGTGAAACAACTTCACCTTAAAAAGGTTCAACAATAAAATATGCAGCAAAAACACACCAAAGCGCCTATAGACTAATGCTCTGGTACTTCACAAGGATTTTAAATGCAGGATTTGTACTGCGGCGTTTTTGCATATTACATATATTTATAGTTATTAGCTCATCTCAAGACTTTCTTACGAGGAGCTGTTTATTTAGCCTAAAGGTTAATGCTTTACATCTTTAACGAAACGTCACTTTGAATGATGTTAATGGAGGCGATTTTTGTTTCAGGCAAAAGAAACACTGAACTTTCTTTAACAAACTGGATGTGAAAAACAAAACTTTTACCTTTGTAGTAATATTTAATTCATTTGTTTCCATGCTGGTATAGCTAAATTAAAAAAAAAAAAAAAAAAAAAAAAAAGCTGATGTTATGTTCCCCTCAGAGTCCAGGGGGATGTGGGGAAGTAACAAGAAGTGTTGGGTTGAAAAAACAAAGCAAGGAGGCAAATAATATTTAAAGACAAGCTGCCATCACTGCCTAAAAGAAGGAAACACAGCAAAACCTCAGAAGCTGGTCACAAAATAAGGGTAAAAGAAAAGGGTTAAACAATCAAAAGCAACCTCTTCTCCACTTAGCAGGAGTAAGCCTTTGAAACGCACAGCCACCATGCTGCAAGGCACTCTGGCACTGGAGCTGTCCTCGCCCTGGACTTAAGTAATCCTCGCCTGATTGTTGAGTAGCGGCGCAGAAGGGCAGTGCCTAAGGTTGAAAGAGCAAGACACGCCCACTGGGGTAAGATCATAACAGGCACTGCCAGGGCCGTACCACTCGGGAAGTTCAAGAAGATCATGTCTCATTTATGAACTCTCCCAGTAACTGAGTCAACACTGCTGAGAGCAATGCTGCCCCTCTTCAACCTTTTAAAGACAATAGTGGACCATTTATACTTTTCCTCGGCCAAAGTTTCAAATACTGAGGTCGGTTTATGTACAAGTAATCCATGACATCCCACAGCTCTGACTTCAGACTGCTCTAAATGCTGAGTTTATTTTACTCTGGGCTCTGTATGATGTCAGAGAGAGCAGATGGGTTCAATATGGTCATCTCAGACACACTGTGAGCGCAGAAACACACCCACTCACCTGCTGTTCAAACATTTTGTTTGCGAGGAGCAGCTAATCAGAAGAAAAGCTAAAGTTGTGTTTATGATATGTTACGCTTAGCTAAATGAAAAACGTGTAAAATGAATGTTACAATTCTGCAGCTGCTTTTGTTTTTTTGTGATTTTCTGCTGTGACGTGACCGTCTTACCTCATCATTTGAATGATTTAGAAACAGTCAAACCCTTTAAGGACGCTGCAGAGAAGCATCTAACATGCAACACATGCATGTATATGTGTCTCTAGTCTCCCTATAAGCTCCTCTAAAGCTCTCTAATGTTGCATTTCCCATGTTTATTCTTTCCAAAAAGTGGTCCAGAGAAGTTTAAAACAGACACAAGATAGATTTTTATCCCCTTGTTTCTACTCTTTGTTTCTTTATCTTTACCAAAACTATTTGGAATTAATTTTTTTGGAATATGAATAATTTTCAACTTTTCCACAATGTGTTGAATAAATTGGAATTTAAAGAATGTTGAATTCCTCTTATGCAATCTCAGACGCGTCCACCTTACTTTTTCCAATCTTCCCAGGTGTGAAATCCACCTGTACTCAGATTCAGTAATGAACGACTACGACCTCGTCTTTGAAGCCTTTCAGTGCTGGAAACAGCTCACATCACCAACTAATGTTCAACTTACAGGATCCATTTCCCCGTTTTTGTGTGAGGCTCTTTCCAGTCTGGCTTCAGGGCTTATCACATCACTGCCTGTAAATTACTCGCTGTCTGCTTTGGACATTGCACCACATCCTGATGTGAGGGTTTCTTATCAGCCTGTCAGAAGCCTTTGATGCAGCTGATACCTCCTTATTTCTACCCAGATTATCTCATACTATAGGAGCAGATGCTGCTCTGCAATACGTTGACGTGTAAAATAAGTTAATGCTGGTCTGAAGAATCATCCCTGAACAGGTTTCAGTTTGGTTAATGCACCAGAACTGTCCACCGCAGAGTTTTTAATTTGAAGGGATTTGTGCAGCATGAATTCTGCTATATGAAATGGATGTAATCATCATTTACTGCGACAAAGTTGTGCAGAA
Source organism: Archocentrus centrarchus (assembly GCF_007364275.1). Lineage (NCBI taxonomy): Eukaryota > Metazoa > Chordata > Actinopteri > Cichliformes > Cichlidae > Archocentrus > Archocentrus centrarchus. The sequence continues at coordinate 23,359,549 of NC_044346.1, read as the reverse complement.
ACATCAAATCATGAGAGCAAGTGAAGGCGAGGACGGAAATAGGACGAACTCGCTGTAGAAACACGATGTGATTGATAATCCAATTCTGCAGTGTGGCAGTGGGGAAATAATCCATAATAATGTAAAACAATAATGATGATAAATTATCAAATTTGTGCTACACTTTTCAGAACGAGGCTACAAAGTGCAGTCAAGTAAGAGAAACAAATGTCTAAAAATAGGAAGCTGGGGGGAAAAAAATTCCAATAAGAAGACTTTCATCAATAATTAGATAAAGGATGGAGGGGCTCATGCTGTGAAACAATGAAAAGAATAACTTCTTTTATAAAAGAGGAGACTATTCTAGTTGTCTTAATGTCTGACAGCATGATCAGCTTTATTATGACAAAACAAGCTACACTGACTGATGTCACACTGACTGTAACATGCAAAACATCTGCAGAATATCTGTAACCTCTTAGAAGCTGCACTTAATCTGTTTACTTAAATTTTTTTTTTTTCATTAAGCGTTTACTCTGCTTCATTTCATTCCAATAATAAAGATTTTTTTTGTCCAGATGAAAATTGCGTCTTTGTTGTTCCTGAAAATGTAAACTTATTAATAGATTTCAAGTTAGAACTTAAAAAATGAGCTCACCAAAAAGTGCACCCTATGATTCAGTAGTTTGTAGAACCAGCTTTAGCGGCAATAACTTGAAGTAATTGTTTTCTATATGATTTTATTAGTTTCTCACATCCTTGTGGAGGAATATTGGCCCACGCTTGCTTCAGTTCATTGAGGTTTGCAGACATTCGTTTTTGCAGAGTTCTCTTAAGGTCCTGCTGCAGCATTTCAGTCAGATTGAGGTCTGGACTTTGACTGGACCGTTGCAACACCTTGATTTTTTTTTATTTTATTTTTTTTCAGCCATGCTGTTGTAGATTTGCTGTTGTGCTTGGGATCATTGTCCAGCTGCAAACTATAGCCAGCCAAGCTTTAACTGTTAGACAGATGGCCTCAAATTTGACTCTAGAATACTTTGGTATACGGAGGAGTTCATGGTTGACTCAGTGACTGCAAGGTGCCCAGGTGCTGTGGCTGCAAAACAGCCTCTCCACCATTTTCACCATGACTGCAAGGGGGACTGAGTGAAACTGATGCCAGTTCATTAAATCCAAACATTTTCATGCCTTAATTTCATTCCTGAATGGTTCATGTGAATAAATGATTATGCATTTGTTGCTATGATAAGCATGATGCTATGATATGCACTATGCCTTTTTAAATGGTTGCTAATATTTAAAGTCAATACACCTGCATGTTTAAATGTTTAATGCTTTTTTTTGGGGGGGGGGGGGGGGGAGGGGGGGGGGGGTAATCTAAAAAAATAAAGTCATTAACTGTGACTGAACACACACAGCAACCTTGGATGAGATTCCTATTCTTGTCATCAGGCCAGAGCAAGCGCTGAGAAAACAGGTACATTTGCACAATGACTCTGTGGCATTGGTTTATTTCACCTGTTTCAAAACTTCATCTGCAGCTCTACTAAATTTGATCAAGAAACAAAGCCATTTTAGTTACCAGACAGAATGTTTCACACTCAGCTGACTCTAAGAAATGGTGACAGGTAGCGATGTCATAACAGCTGGAAATGGGAGAGAGAAGTGTTAAGTTAGTTTTTTATGTGATCATGCAGATTAGAGAAAAAGAGAGCGGGGAAAGTGAAGCACAGTTTGCCTCAAAGCCAGACAGAGTTCAGCATAACATAACAACTCTGCTTCAGTGTTATGATTTTAGCCTCTGCAATATTGTTTTTTTGTTTGTTTTGTCATTGTTTTTTGTGTGTTTTTGTTTTGTTTTTGGTAAACATGCTTTTTAATATTGTAAAATTGAGCATTTTTAACACTGCAGTTTTTGGGGCTACATTGGCTTCATTTTTCAGGCCCAGCCTGTGACACAGATGTGATCTTTCACTCACACACTGGAAACCAAACAGGTTGTTTAATGTAAACAAGTCTGTAAGACAAAACAGGCCACTGGCCAAATTTATTCCTGTGTATTGTTTCCAGCTTCCTAAACTTCTGACTGCTTCACCTTTACTGACCTCACTGTGGAACAAACAGAAGCTGCTCTCAGCAGATAGGTCATGCTGCTCTTGTAGAAGGCTGTCTGGCAGGCCTTATTGAGGAAACAAAAGCCAGGCTTTTACCTGGTGTGTGTAAAGGTTAAACACTCCCCTGCAGTGTATGATTGGCCATAGATGCAGCATGTCATTCTGAACATCCAATAAAATCATTGGCCAAAGATCAGGAACTTCCTACTTTTTTTTTAAATGGAAACCTTATGTGGTTTGTTTAGTTTTTTGTAACTTTGCACATGCAGATGACTTTATTTCCCTGAGATATAAACCCAAGATCATCAAATACTGAAATGTCAGCAGTGAAACAAGAAGGTAATATTCCTACACACATGGTGTTTGCTTTTTTGTTTTCTTTTCTTTTGTTACCACTTTCAGTTCTCATTGCTGTTGTGAAATCCTGTAACTGATCATCAAAAATCTGACAGATTGTTGTGTTTGTGCTTCTGACTGAGGCTGTGTTGTGCTTTATTTCGTCTAGTTTCGGAGATTTCTATACCGGTCCCATGGGGAGAGATCAAAGGTAAAGCCTGGGGTCCTGAACACGGCCACCCGGTGCTGTGCCTGCATGGCTGGGCAGATAACTGTGGTTCATTCAACACCCTCATTCCCGTCTTACCTAAAGGTAATTCACCACAGACAGGACAAGGGTAAGGAAACTGTCACCTGGGGGCTGTTGAAGCTGTGTTTGGCTGTCAGTTCTGTGTGACTCATTATCTTCCGTGCTTGTTTGCCCTATTGTCCCGGACTCTGTACTCCCATTTCACCAAGACTAGAATGCAGCCACCCAGTGTCAGTTGACGTATAAAATCACAAAAATAATCCTGTCCACAGACATTATATGAATCAATCAAGTTAGTGGCAATTGAATTCATTACTTTAATAATTAATTGCCTCCAGTGGGGGTAAATAGGAAGAAAGAGAAGACAGAAAAACTGTTGTCATAGAGTTTGGGCTCAGGGGAGTTTGCACTATCCAACAATGGCTTACATCTGCTGCTAAATGATAATAACTTTAGTTTTGTGGGCTAGCAGTCATAAACCACAAAAATGATGACATGAAAACAGCCATGATGCCAAGGGAAAGTCATGAGAAGTTAGGCCACTTTATTTAAAACCACAGATGCAAATTCCTTAGCAGAACTTCAGTCCCAATCAGTCCCTTAAACACTGAGATATTTGACAGAATATTTGACCTAATGATAGATGAACTCAGTTTGTAGAAAACACTGTGCCACTAAATGTGGTAGATGTTGAGATGTCTTTGAGCTCTGTCGACCCATCTAGAGGTCAGGTTTGGGTTTGCTTTTCTTTCTTTTCATTTTTTTCTTTTTTGTTTTATCCCTTTTCATAGAATTTCTCTCTGTTTGGAATGCCCAAACTAAAATGTAAGAGACTTAATTTGGCTTGATAACATCAATACTAGTCATAAACAGAAATGCAAGTTTGTGGTTTAAGGAGATTTTATAAAAAACACTATAATATACATGCATGCATACATGCATGACTACTGATACATGTTATGTCCTCCTCTGAACATGATGCAAACTGTCATCTGTCTGTGGTTGGACTTCACAAGTGTCTGGATCTGTTGTTGAGGAATTGCTCTCCAGCCTGCAGCTGAGCAACAGCTTCCTCTGAACACGTCAACCCAGCATGTCCCAGGCATATTCAGTCGGAGACAAATTGGGACTAAATGCTCTAGGAGAGTCTGAATATGCTCCTGATCCAGAAATGCCTGGACTACTCTGGCAGTGTGGGGCAGGACATTGTCCTGCTGAAACAGCTGCAGGGCATGTGCTGCCACAAGAATGACACAGGCTGGAGCACCTCATCTCAGTACCTCTGTCCAGTCAGACTTCCACCAAGAACAATCAGATCTGGGACCGTGCTGTCATGGACATGCAAGGCTGCAGCAACAGCTCGGGCACACAAGCCAGCATCTCGCATGCCAATAGCCTGGCCTCAGTCATCTTCACTCAGCTGCAGCATGGTGGTGCTGATGACAATATTTTGCATACAGTGAACTGTAAATGCAGTAAAAATAGAATAAATACTGAGGTTTCAATAAATTAACTACCAATCCTGCCACTGACTAACACCAGTTAACTGGAAGCTACTCACAGAATGTTTGGATTTAAAACATTGGCTGAAAATGTATTTTGTAACTAGCATTTTTTTTTCTTAACTACTATATTTAGTATTCAGCTAAAACATAACCTATTCCAAGTTGTTGTCAGGTTTAGTGTTAAGAAGTTAATAGCAGTTATCGAGCTGCCATGACAGTTTCTACTGCAGGTCATTTCATCTCTCTTTCTCTCTGCTTCTGCTCAGAATGCAGATACGTGGCAGTGGACATGCCAGGTCACGGTCTGTCATCCCACCGACCTCCTGGAGTCTTCTACTCATTCCCTGCATATGTAGCAGACGTACGCAGAGTTGCTGAAAGTGAGTGGGACCTTTTCGGCTCTCAGTAGCCTGACTGTAGTTTGAATTTCTCAGTTAAAAACAGATCTTTTAAATAAAACAGCACAGAGTTCAGCTAGATTCAATCAGATGGGTTTTCTGTGTCATGCCAATTTCAGGTCTGTGCTGGACAAAGTTCTCCATCATGGGTCACAGTATGGGTGAGTCACAGATACAAACACTAACCAGAATATGAATCGTGATTCACAGACATTGCACTGTGCTTCTTCCATATATTCTTGTATAAAACCTCGACCTTCTATAAAACCTCCATCATGGGTCACAGTATGGATGAGTCACAAATATAAACACTAAGCAAATTATGAATCCTGATTCACAGACACTACACTGTGCTTCTTCCATATATTCTTCTTTAAAATCTCAGTTTAAAAAAAAAAAGAACTTTTACAGGAAGCTGGTGGTTTTCTGAGATCAGGTCTAACTGATTGAATGTGTTGTGTGTGGAGCGATCAATCAAAAACGATGCTGCAACAATTAACAACGTAATCAACTCATCAAGAGAAAACAGAACTCCAGCTCTTCTGGCAATTGATTAATGCTTTGAGCCATTTACGAAGCAAAAATGCTTCAAAATAAACCTAAACAGGTTAACCTGTAAGAACCCACATGTTCTGGAAATGTTCTTGAAAAAGATTTTCATTAATTACAATTTTTAAAATTCTGGATATATTTTCCTTCAAGGAGAAATGGGCGGGGGTTCTTATGGGTTAGGAAATCTTGGGGGGGGGGAATCAAGGCAACTTGTCAGGTTTGATCATATGTTTCTTGTTCATACCAAGAACAATCTCAGATTTTTATGCGTAATCATCTCTGAGCATGACAGTGCTCACATAAACTAGTAGGATCCTTTGCTCTGATCCATGCAAATAATACTTTTAAGTGTTGCTTGCTTAATCTGCAAACTAGTCACAGCTACTTAAGAAATTAGCAGTTAAATTGTGATAAAAATTTCACAGCGAATCAACAGATTAAAGTTGGTAGAAGTTTAAGTCAATTAACTCTACTTACCATTTCATTACTAATAGTATTTTTGGTTTACAGTTTTCTTAAATGTGACAATTGGCTGTTTTTCTTTGTTTTATATCATTAGGAACATAATGTCTTTGAATTTAGGACATAAGCAATTGGAAGAGCTCACCTTAGATTTATAAATTAGTTATACTCTTTCCAAAAACAAAGTTTGGAGGTTATATCCCTGATAAAATAGCTGCTACAGCATTCAGCTAATGGGAATTCCTAATAAACTGATTTTTATTTTTCTGGTTTTTTAAACATTTTGCAGCCAGACTCTGTTTTAAATCCAAGCTGTCACAAAAATGATCATGTTCATTTGAGCATGTGTTCATTCCCTTACAGGTGGCAACATTGCAGTCATGGTAAATAAGACACATCACATGTATCTAATTACAATTTTATGCAGCTATGTCGTGCATTTTTACAGCACTTTCATGGTGTTTACTGTGTGTATTTCCTGCAGTTCAGTGCAGTGTATCCCGAGATGGTGGATGCCGTTATAGCGCTGGACGTTTTTGGATTTGTACCTACAGAGCTGGTACTTTAGCATTATTTCTCATCACTGCAGGAAAAATTATCTAATAGCTGGAGAATATGGAATATGAAGATGCGGAACAATTTTATTAAATTATCTTTATGAGCCGCTCCTGTCTGTGGTTTTGTTTTGTTTCATTTTGTTGCAGAAAAGAATACCCCAAATCATGAGGCAGGGGATGGATGAGATGCTCAAGTTTGAAAAAAAGACAGAAGAGAAGAAAAGAGTTTACACATATGAAAAGGCAGTGGAGAGGTATCACTTTATTATATGGCCAATTCAAGTGAAGCGAAGCAAGCCTTCGTTTATGTGCTTGTGCTAAAGTGAATCGAAGCTTTGCTGCTTTCTTTATTATACAGCTGAATTGCTGGCAATCACTGTGGGTAATGTAGACATCAGATTTTGACAGAACAAATTATATTTTATTGTTGTGTTGGTTTTCTTAAAAAAAAAAAACAGCTCTGATTCTGATGCATCAATTTTGTTTTATTTCTAGCAATAGAAGTCCTCACTTTGTGGACTAATAATAAACTGCAGAGAAAACAGAACAAAATAAAACAAGCCTATTTGAGTTGCAGTTTGTGGCTAAAATTGTTTTGTTTCCTTCAGGCTGTTGACTGCAAACCCGACTCTGTCTGAACAGTCTGTTCAAATGCTTTTACAGCGAGGTCTGACTCAGGTTGAAGAAGGTACGTCTTTATCGCTTCTCCTCCTGGCAGTGAGGAATAATCTCACTTTGCTTTTTCTCATGTGCTGGCAGCTGAATGTGTTTCTCCTCATCAGGATTTGTGTTCTCGAGAGACCTCCGAGTTAATTTTGTAAGTCACTTTTAACCTCCCAAAACTTCACCACATCCCACTTTATATTTCCTCCAACTAAGGTTTGGCATTCAGCTCACATACACTTGATGTGTTTTTATGCAGAAAAACATAGTGCGGATCACATTGGAGCAAAGCCTGGAGATGCAGTCTATGATTCAGGCCCCTGTTTTACTTATTCTGTAAGGTATTTACCACTAATCTGAATGGATATTACAGTATAATTTATTTTACAATGTGGACATGTCACTGTTTGCTATTTAAATAATTTGTGACCTTTACAATAATTACAAAGCCTGTCATACTTAAAAAAGAAAATCTTGTTTTTGTTTTGTTTTCAAGTGCAGACAAAGGCATCGGTCCAAAATTGAACCCAAAATTCACTTGGGAACTTCTCCAAGTCTATCGGGAAAGAAATGTGAGTTTAATTATTTAAAGATAAAAGTCTTTTTAAGATTTAAGTCCAGACTTTCACTAGGCCACTTCAAAACCTTCACTTTGTAGGCTTTTTTTTTTTTTTTCATCTATTCAGAGGTGGACTAATGGTAAGTTTTGGATCATTGTTCTGCTGCATAACCCCAGTGCACTTGAGCTTCAGGGCACAAACTGATGGTCGGACATTGTCCTCTGAGATTTTCTGGTAGAGCTCAGAATTCATGGATGTGTCCATTGCAGCAAAGCAGCCTCAGACTATCACACTACCACCACCACGTTTGATTGTTAGTTTGATGTTATTTTTATGAAATGCTGTGTTAGTTTTACAGCAGATATAACAGGACTCAAACCTTCTAAACAGTTCAGCTTCTGTCTTATCAGTCCATAGACTATTTTCCCAAAAGTCTTGAGGATCATCAAGATGGTTTTTGGCAAATGTGAGACGAGCCTTTGTGTTCTTTTTGATCAGCAGTGATTTTCTCCTTGGAACTCTCCCATGGATGCCACTGTTGCTCTTTTTCTTATTGTTGAAGCATGAACTTTGACCTTAGCTTAGGCAAATGAAGCCTTTGGTTCTTTAGACAGCGTATTAAGCATAAATCTATCAGCATTAATATATAAAATGTGACCACTCTTCAGTAAGTTTTGTGATTATTTGGTACTTTGACTCCACATTTTCATTAGAATCGTACCACATTTGTGTGGCACTGTAAGATTATAGAGCTAAAAAAATTTTAAAAATATATTGATTTCTTTTTTATTACTAAAAAAGCAGAACAATGGTGAACTGCAGGTAAAAAAAAATCTAATTAGGTCTGAGCAAATAAAGTAGAAGTAGCTTGCTTTGATTAATAAATAAAACATTTAGCAGCCTCGTAGCTGTAAAAATACTAAGAAGTCCACACACGCAGTCAAATGTGCCAAACGCACTGTTAAATTTGTTTTTGATTTTTCTTTTTAAGATAAAAGATTCGTGTGTGCATCCATACTAATCACTGCTATTGAGCTTCAGCAAAATTAAGAGGACACTATCCATATGCATCTAGGTTTTTTTTGGGGGGGGGGGGGGGGGGTCAAAGCCACAGAAAGCCACTGGGGATTTGAGATGCCTGAGCTCAGCGCAAGGCCACGAAGAGCCTTAAACGTAATAATAAAATATAAATAACAGCAGAATAGATGCATACATAAACACCTGGAACCTGTATTTATTTCATATGCAAACATCCAAATGTCATGGTATGACTGGATGTGTCATATTTGTGTCACATTTACAGCCTATTGGGCAGGACATGGATTTTCATTATTTCTATTGTTATTACAGAAAAAAATAAGAAGCCTTACTTTGTAACTGATATGAACTACTGGGTCATGCAGACAAACTGATTAAAAATGACAACAAACTGATCTGTATGAGAAATAATCATGGTGTGCTTTCAAAGAGCAGATGCACTATTGCTGTGTAATTAGAATCCAGTTAATTGGATGGCATATCAGATAATAGTATAAGTAACTCAATTATTATCCATTAACTGATTATTTAGGAGGCATTAACTATCCACGCAAAACCACCTGATTATTTTTAGCAGGATTTATGACACACCGTGCATTTTAATTCATGCATTGTGATATTAGATAAAAATGTTTCATAAATTTATCGAAAAGTGTACGTGTGGATCTCAACACTGACCTGCAGAAATCACAGAATGGAGAATCTGCAACAGCCAGATGCCTCCCACCATGACTGAATCCCTATTATAGTTTAAAAAAACATCTGCATATAGCAGGATTTATAAAGATTAGCAGCAGGGAAAAGGGGCCCTCCTCGAGCATTAAGCAAATATAAATGAAATCCCTGAAATCTACACACTGCTGATCGAGTGCAGCCCACTGGTGGAAGATAAGCCACACAGTCACAGGTCTGAAAGGCAAAATAACAGGATCATTATGACAGAACCTGTGAATGAAAGAAATTGGAATTGTAATTGCAGATACTGTGGTTGTATTGCAACAATGAAATGCAGTTCAGCATCTAACTCAAGTAAAGACTGTATGAAGATCTATATAAGAACAATGAAACGTGCAGAATGAAGGATAAACAGAATGGGTAGAGAGATATAAACAAGCCAAAACATTAAAACCACTGGCAGGTAAAATAGTTCAGCACCAGTGTGACGAGCAACAAAGAACTCCTCCTTGTGGCGTCTATTCCATGGGTCCATGGGTCTCTTCCTGTTTTGGATACATGGTGGGAAGGATAATTTGTGTCATGTAACTGATTGGAGTCAAAGTCCATCTTTAAACAAGTCACGTCAGTCAGCAGTCAACTTGAAATGCATTCAATTCAATTCAATTCAATTCAATTCAATTCAATTCAATTCAATTCAGTTCAATTCAATTCAATTCAATTCAATTCAATTTTATTTATATAGCGCCAAATCACAACAAACTGTCGCCTCAAGGCGCTTTGTATTGTGGGTAAAGACCCTACAATAATACAGAGAAAACCCAACAGTCAAAACGACCCCCTATGAGCAAGCACTTGGCGACAGTGGAAAGGAAAAACTCCCTTTTAACAGGAAGAAACCTCCAGCAGAACCAGGCTCAGGGAGGGGCAGTCATCTGCCGCGACCGGTTGGGCTGAGGGGAGAGAAAGACATGCTGTGGAAGAGAGCCAGAGATTAATATCAATTAATGATTAAATGCAGAGTGGAGTATAAACAAAGTAAATAAGGTGAATGAGAAACAGTGCATTATGTGAACCCCCCAGCAGACTAGGCCTATAGCAGCATAACTAAGGGATGGTTCAGGGTCACCTGATCCAGCCCTAACTATAAGCTTTATCATAAAGTAAAGTTTTAAGCCTAATCTTAAAAATAGAGAGGGTGTCTGTCTCCCGAATCCAAGCTGGAAGCTGGTTCCACAGAAGAGGCGCCTGAAAGCTGAAGGCTCTGCCTCCCATTCTACTCTTAAGTATCCTAGAAACCACAAGTAAGCCAGCAGTCTGAGAGCGAAGTGCTCTGTTGGGGTGATATGGTACTATAAGGTCTTTGAGATAAGATGGTGCCTGATTATTCAAGACCTTGTATGTGAGGAGAAGAATTTTAAATTCTATTCTAGATTTAACAGGGAGCCAATGAAGAGAAGCCAATATGGGAGAAATATGCTCTCTCTTTCTAGTCCCTGTCAGTACTCTAGCTGCAGCATTTTGGATCAGCTGAAGGCTTTTCAGGGAGCTTTTAGGACAGCCTGATAATAATGAATTACAATAATCCAGCCTAGAAGTAATAAATGCATGAATTAGCTTTTCAGCATCACTCTGAGAAAGGATGTTTCTAATTTTAGAAATATTGCGCAAATGCAAAAAAGCGGTCCTACATATTTGTTTAATATGTGCATTGAAGGACATATCCTGGTCAAAAATGACTCCAAGATTTCTCACAGTGTTACTGGAGGCCAAAGTAATGCCATCCAGAGTAAGTATCTGGTTAGACACCATGTTTCTAAGATTTGTGGGGCCGAGAACAAGAATTTCAGTTTTATCTGAATTTAGAAGCAGGAAATTAGAGGTCATCCAGGCCTTAATATCTTTAAGACATTCCTGCAGTTTAACTAATTGATGTGTGTCATCTGGCTTCATTGATAGGTAAAGCTGAGTATCATCTGCATAACAATGAAAATTGATGCAGTGCTTTCTAATAATACTGCCTAAGGGAAGCATGTATAATATAAATAAAATTGGTCCTAGCACAGAACCCTGTGGAACTCCATAATTAACCTTAGTGTGTGAAGAATACTCCCCATTTACATGAACAAATTGGAGTCTATGAGATAAATATGATTCAAACCACTGCAGTGCAGTACCTTTAATACCTATAGCAAGCTCTAATCTCTGTAATAAAATGTTATGGTCAACAGTATCAAAAGCTGCACTGAGGTCCAACAGGACAAGTACAGAGATGAGTCCACTGTCAGAGGCCCTAAGAAGATCATTTGTAACCTTCACTAATGCTGTTTCTGTACTGTGATGAATTCTGAAACCTGACTGAAACTCTTCAAATAAACCGTTCCTCTGCAGATGATCAGTTAGCTGTTTTACAACTACTCTTTCAAGAATCTTTGAGAGAAAAGGAAGGTTGGAGATTGGCCTATAATTAGCTAAGACAGCTGGGTCAGTGATGGCTTTTTAAGTAGAGGTTTAATTACAGCCACCTTGAAGGTCTGTGGTACATAGCCAACTAATAAAGACTGATTGATCATTTTTAAGATTGAAGCATCAATAATTGGAAAGACTTCTTTGAACAGTCTAGTAGGAATGGGATCTAATAAACATGTTGCTGGTTTGGAGGAAGTAACTATTGAAGTTAACTCTGAAAGATCAACTGGAGCAAAAGAGTCTAAACAAATACCAGCAGTGCTGAAAGCAGCCGAACATGAAGAATAATCTTTGAGATGGTTATGAATAATTTTTTCTCGAATGTCTAAAATTTTATTTGTAAAGAAATCCATGAAGTCACTACTAGTTAACGTGAAAGGAATACTCGGCTCTACAGAGCTCTGACTCTTTGTCAGCCTGGCTACAGTGCTGAAAAGAAACCTGGGGTTGTTCTTATTTTCTTCAATTAATGATGAATAGTAAGATGTCCTAGCTTTACGGAGGGCTTTTTTATAGAGCAACAAACTCTTTTTCCAGGCTAAATGAGCATCTTCTAATTTAGTGAGACGCCATTCCCTCTCCAGCTTTCGGGTTATCTGCTTTAAGCTGTGCGTTTGTGAATTATACCACGGAGTCAGGCACTTCTGATTTGAAGCTTTCCTTTTCAGAGGAGCCACAGTATCCAAAGTTATACGCAGTGAGGATGTAAAACTATTGACGAGATAATCGACCTCACTGGGAGCAGAGTTTAGGTAGCTGCTCTGCACTGTGGGGGCTTTCACATGATTCAACAGCCTGGAGAAGTAATAATTTTCTGTATGACTTTATCAATCTCACATCATTGTGGAAGAATTTTGGTCCACTGTTCTTTACAACGTTCTCTTAAGGTTGAAGTCTGGACTTTGACTGGGCCATTGCAGCACCTTGATTCTTTTCTTTTTCAGCCATTCTGCTGGAGATTTGCTGCTGTGCTTGGGATCATGCTGCATGACTTAATTTGGGTCAAGCTTTAGCTGTTGGCCTCATATTTGACTCTAGAACATTTTGGTATGCAGAGGAGTTCGTGGCTCAATGACAGGTCCTGTGGCTACTAAATAAGCTCAAATCATCGTGTCTCCATCACTGTGCCTGACAGCTGGTATGAGATTGTTGTGCCGTTTGTCTCCACTTTGGTCTTGTCTGTCCAAAGACATTGTTCCAGAGGTCTTGTTGTTTGTTCAGATGCAATTTTGTAAACCTAAGCCATGCTGCCATTTTCTTTTTAGAGAGGTTTTCTGCTGGCAGTCTTTCCAAACAAGTCATACTTCTAACTGTACTGTCATGAACTTTAACATAACATGGTAACTGAGGCCTGTACCCTCTTAATTTCTGTGGAAATAGTAAAGGTGTATTTAGCTTTTTATTGGCCTTTTTATTGGTCTTTCTTTTTTATATGACTGTTCAACACAGGACTTGTCTTTTCTCTTTTACTAGTCAATTCTCTCTCTCTCTCTCTCTCTCTCTCTCTCTCAGGACACTGTGGTGACAGTACCTGGCAGCCATCATGTACATCTTGATAATCCTGAAGTTGTTGCTCCATTTATTTGTGACTTCCTGCTGACCAAAGTGCTCTCACAGCCGCTGAGAGCCTAGTGGACAGGATGTAACCATCACACATTCTCGTTGTGAAATTTCACACTTTAAAACTCCAAGTACACTGTTCTCCTCTCTTAAAACTGGCATTACCATAAAATTGTTCTAGTAATTTCTTCTGTTCTATGCAAACCCAACTGGATAGTCACTTGGAATAATCATACGGAATAAAAAAAAAATCCATGATTTTTGAAACTAAACTCTTCATTTTTATACCATTTTGTAGAAATGGTGTGTCTCACTCATTTTAGCTCATGGGCTACATACAGTACAGACTGAATCTAAAGTGGGCTTAACCAGAATTATAACCAATTTAACCAAAAACAAACAACAAAAAAAACAAAACAAACAAACTGCTTCAAATGTGTCTCTTTGTGTCAGTGTAAAGAAGCACTCCTGAAATGTTTCCAATTATTAAACCATACATTTACGAGACAGATGAAGAACAGCCTGAGATGTCTTAAGAAAAATAACAGCATTTTCAACAACATAAATCAGTCTTCCTCTCATTCAGACAGTCTGTTATCATTACAAAGAAATGCTATTTTTGAATTTTGAACAAAGCACACTGACTTGGCTTTTTGGCTTAGCCACCTTACTTTGGAGTGGTACTGTAGCCCATGACTAATGCCATCGTGTGTAAGAAGCCTGTAAAACTGATGGTGATTCAGACCTTGGACATTGCACAAATGCTCTCATGATGTGACCCATTATTCTTCCCAACATAATGCTTCCTGGTGCAGTGAAAAATCTTCCTTCTCTGTAATTTTCACACTTTGCAATGCCATGCAATGGACCCCTCGAATGGATCCTATAGTGTGCCAACACTGGTGACACCAGTGTTTAGTTATGGGCAGTTATGTTTACTTGTCATATAACAGCATCTTCTGAGTTAGTTTATTGTTTTATGTTAAGACTTTGGCAATAGTTTGTTCTGCTGTGCTATTTGATCTGCCATCTCCATCTTGATGAGGACCAGTCAACTGTGAAAACAAGGGGACAAGAATAAAAAGTCATTTAGACATTTAATATAAAAGAAATAAAACAAATCCCACTACTGTAATATTTCATAACAGATGTCTGTCACAGAATACATTATATGACAATCTGCTTGAGTTTTTGGTACAGAACACGCCCAAAAACCTCTAAACTGTGTAAGTTACGCAGCGAGGAAGTCACAGTTCATCACTTCTGTTTCTGCAGCGCTTTATGTGAAGCTGATCTGTCTATCTGCTGCTTTTCATGAATCTGGTGGCAGTGCAGAATGAGCTAAAAATGGCAGTCATTAAAAAAGATGACATCCTCTGACAACTTTTCAATATGTAGGCCACCCTCCTGCCTGTGCTCAGATTTTGGCTTTTTTTTTTAAATGGGGGGGGGGGGGGGGTGTGTGACTGCATTAAACACTGCAGCTGCTGTCAGTCAGAGCAGATTTGAAAGGAGCCCCTCACACAGAAATGGCTCCCTCTCTCTCTCTCTCTCTCAATGTCACATAAACTGTGTGATGGCCTTGGTGTTAAATGGAGTGGAATTGATTTTACGCAGCGCGTAGCAAGGCAGCGAGCATCCAGAGACATCTGAAGGGCTTGTCCCCCTCCTCCTCCTCCTCCACCTCTTCCGCCACCGCCCCCCCCCCCAACCCTCCTCAAAAATGATTATAGTTATATAAGTTTCCCTCCCACTCCCACCGTTGTCATGGCAACCCCCACCCCTCCTTTTGAACGTCAGAGCCAGGAGCTGGAGGATGAAGCCGCATGCAGCTTCAGCCTCTCGTGCCTCTCAGAGAGCACCTGTGATTTTTGCCGTTGCAACAGCACGAGGAGCAGCTGCTGCAGCGCCGGAGATCATCTAATGAGAGGTTCGACTCGCGGCTGCTCTCCGTCTCATAAAACCACCATCAAACGCCACTGATCGAGAAGCGTCCGCAGGTAAGCGTGGTTCCCCATATTTACTCCCGTGCGCTATTTTTAGAAAACACCTGTGCCAGCTAATAATTATGAATCTGAGAGGAGTGAGGATAGACGGCACGCTGCCTGCTTAGTCCCTGTAATGTCTTTTCTGATATAAGAAGGGAGCGGGAAGGATTTGTAATGATGCAGTTAATGGTGCGTATTTGGAAATTTAAACAACTCTGCTCAAACACCCTTCCGCAAATCTCGCATCTTCTCTGTCACCTCCCTGCCCTCTCCTCCACCCTCCCTATTCTTTTTTGCCCTGACAGCCGGTATGTCGTGGTTGTTCTTGGACTGGTTCGTTCCACTTTACCTGCTGGTGTCGGTGTTGGTGCTGGCAGGCTTCGGAGCGTGCCTGTACTTCCTAGAGCCCGGGTTGCAGGATGCCCACAAGTGGAGCAACAAAACAGTCCGGCATCACCCGCTGGTGGCCAGTGTGAACTGCAGAGATGACGATAGCAATGCCCTGATCTGATCAAGAGAGCGAGGCGAAGCGGGAGGGTGACTGGCCATCTGGACAGGGGTGCTGCCGCCGGGACACTGGTGGGATGGGAGCCAACACCCAAACGACTGTGGAAAAAAATGGGAGAAAAGAATGAGAAAGGAGGGGAAATTATCTATTGTGTCTGATAATGCAAACCCAGTTCTATATCATTCCAGCTTTTCTCTCATCTCTGCTGATTTTCGTTGCAGAGATGAGGGAAAAGTGAAGCCGAGATGTTTTTGACAGTTCCTTGAAAAAGAAGAAGAAGAAGAAAAATGCACAATAAGGAGAAGACTGTATGCAGAAAGAGATTGTGGGGTGATTGGAGGAAGTGTTGCCCTTTAGAAATGTGTTTGTAAATTTCATGCCATCCTATACTTGTGCCAAGTTTTACACGCATTTTGTAATTTGACAATCACTTTACATATCTCATAAAGTTCACTTATATTGTGCATTTAATTAGCTGAAGTGAATGACATAAGTGCAATGACTTTGCTGCCAGCGGGGAGGGTTTTTAATCCTCTCTCTGATGTCGGCATGGCAGCTGCTGAGACGCATGTGGATTGTTTAGTGCCGCTGTGCCAAAACGGTGTATTATTAGTGACTTACTTTAAACTGTTATGTACCCAATAAATGCAACTGATTCATTTAAGGTGCCAAGATTATCCTGGATGGACCAAGACAACTGACAGATAGCCTAGTATTTGGTAAAGTGTATATTTTCCTTGTTTTGTTTTCATTGTTTTTACTTGACAGCATGGTGAGAAACAGTGGGTGTGTAACGACCCTCTTTTAACAATCATATGCTTCCTTTGTTCATACAAAAATAAAACTGCTCAGTCCTCACTTCTTTGTATTTGCTCTTTTCATGCATGAATATCCAAGTTAAATAAATAGGGTAAAGATTTAAATATGTCTTCATCAAGCAGCTTAAATGTACAATTCATTTATATATTTTCATACCTAATTTTATCAGAGAGAAATACTGCAGTGAGTTTTTCCCTCCTCATTTAGCTGAGCTTGCTTAATATTTGCAATTAAGGTTTTGCATTAATCTTATATTACAGTGGTCCCTTGTTATCCCTTATCTATGAACTGTCAGCAGCTCCGTCAGAGAAAATTCTCTAAACTTCTAAAATGGTTTTAAGTTAAATGACTGTTTAAGACCTGACAAGGTAAAAAAAAGCAAAGAGCTTTGAATTTGCAGCTCACTTTTTTCATCTCAGCCCAGCCTTTTGTAGGATCCACCTGTAGGTCGGAAAGCATCTGAAGTCAAGCAACAGGACCAGCCAGAGGAGTAAAAATATTCTTCAGCTATGATTCAGCAATATTAAAACTGTAACGTAATCTGAGCTCAGTCGCAGGCTGAAATACATGTTCTCCGAATTCTTTACATAAATTTTGTACCTTCACTCACGCAGGACTTTGAATGCAGGACTTTCACTCACAAGGTAGTCTTTGTAATACCAAATTCATCATTCAGCATCTTTTAAAAATAGCTCACAATGATGCAATTACAATGTTGAAAAGATATGAACATCTTTGCAGAGAGTAGATATTCAGAGTTTGAAGGTCACTCACTCATGGAGTGCGTAGAGCGTGTGAAGAAGCTTTTTCATTTAAGGCAATTCAAGAATAAAATGAGCTCTCCGATAGTTTGAAATTACGTGTACACCTTCATATTTTCTAATGCAAAAAAAACATAAAGACTCAGAATGGGATTTGTCAGCATTAGTCAGAGGCAGTATGCTAATATTATGTGTATGCATTTATGTGCTGGTGTGGGGTTGTTTGTCTATAATACCGTGTTACTATCCTACCCAGAAACTGCAGATGGAAACAATCTATAGCTAAATCCAATACAAGCATAATGCATCATTTCACCCATGAGATTAATGTTTTGGTGCTTGTACCCTATAAAAGCAACAAACATAAGTTAATGATGTGAGCACTTCTTTCACTCACACGTTGCTCTATAATCAGCCTTCACAGTGTCCCATGAACCAAATCAAATGAGACACCAGCGTGGGAGTGTAACAGTGAAGCCTCAGTGTCGAGGTATGGAGAGAATGGCACTTGTGTGCCCACTACTTCCTACTGCTCTGCTCTCCGTCTCACATACTTTGACTTGTTTACTCTATCGGTCTGTCAGTAGCAGACACAGGGCATCATCACCACACGTCAGGTCAGTCTTGTTTTCTGCAACTCTTTCTTTAAAAAGCTCACATTTTTCACAGCACACGCTTGTTTTGTGTTGGTATTTGCAGCATTAGTGCATACCAGTCATGCTGGTTCAGGCTGCAGTGTTTAATGCATTCACTCAAGTGCTGCACTTTTACATAACTTGAGTATTGCAGTTTTTATGCTAGTATGTGATAATTACATGTAAGCCCTACTACATATTTTTATGCAGACGTAAGTGCTACTTTAATTTAAAAAAAAACACATTCAGGTAATAAAATGTGACTATTTTATAGCAGTCTTTAAAGTAGGTAAAACTGGCTTCTCTTTGCCTGCACTGATAAATGGCATTATCTAATAACATTATATAAAAGTTTAACATTCATTTGGGGCCATAGTGGGTTTTTCAAACTTTTGATAAGTAGAGTTTGCAGATGTTTTTGTTCCTCATCTTAAATCTAATTTTAAATGCAGATCTGTTGTCTGCTCTCTCCTGTAGTTTGTTATCTGCCTCCTCTTTTCCCTCTTCTCTATCCCCTTGCTCCTGAGCTGGTCAAGGTAGATGGTTGCACCTCTCTGAGCATGTCTCCGCCAGAGGCCACTTCTTCTTAAGCAACAGCAATGGCAACAATGGGAATTTCTTCCTCCCCACTGTTGCCACGCTTTTGTTAATAGGGATCATCTGATCTTTGGGGTTCCTTCTCTAAGGTTGTAGGGTCTGATATTGTGAAGTGTCACTATCTAAATAAAATTCAATTGAAAAAAAGAAGAATTGAAACTCTCATATAAGTTAGTTTAAATATTTTTATAATGTTATTGCCAACATTTTCACATAATGTGGACAGTGTTTACAGGCAGATTATATTTGGCATTCATATCAAACATCTTGATTTTTCTTAATTTCTCCATGTCTTTCTTTTCATTATTGTCTTGCTAAAACAGAATGAGTTTTAAACATCTGGCACCTTTGATCCCACAAGTACCCGACTCTAGCAGACAAACAAAGGAGCATCCAAAATTGCGTTTGTCGCCTCCTCTCCCTCTCTCGTCTCCCGTCATCAAGAAGAAAGCCATTCAAATCCCATCGTTTGATGAGAAGGGACTTATCTTTGAAAAACACAACACAAAACTGTGCACAGCGGACAGGTAAATGAATGTGAAGCTTGTTTTTCTGTCTTGGATTTATGTGGTACATAATCTAGCAATTACCGGTACATTTTTTACTTTCCAGATCATTTGATTCGATCTGGACATCCAAGACAGCAAGCCAGCCCTCGTGGAATAAATCATGTCAACATTCACAGAGAAACCATGGAGAAAGAGCTTCAACCCTCCCAAGGACCAAGCCCAAAACATGCAGCTCTCAGTCTCTTTCTGCAAAGCCCAGCACCTCCATTTCTCCTGCTCCTAAGCCAAATTCCTCTCCCACTCTTCCTCCTCTCAGACCAAAGCCAAGTGATTCTCTTCATCTCCCTGCCTCACAGCTGAGTGATCTTTCTCCATTACTGCACCAGCCAGCACCAAAGCCAAGTGTATCTCCAACTCTGACAGTCCCAACACCCAGACTGAGCCCATCTCCAACATCCCTGTGCCAAGAGATGAGCTCAGATGGTCAATCAGGAAAGCAACCTTCTCCTGTTGCTAAAGAAAGACGTGCTAAATCAATTCCTATCTCTAATATCAAAGCTGAGCCTTTGAAGGAGATGAAGCACGATATTCTTGACCAAGACGCTTTACTGGATTTTACTCACCCTGAGATGAGAAGAGTTCGCCCCATTATGAGCAAAGACTCTCAACATCCCACTTACTCTGAATCCCACAGACGCTCAGTCACATCTCCGAACTCTTGCTTACTGCAAAGCAAATTTGGAATAAGTAAAAAAGAAAATATTGCAAAAGATTCACCAAAGGCTCTGCATAGGAATATAGACATTACTGCAATCCCTAAACCAAAGTCAAACACCAATCAGCAGCAGGAATTTCAACCATGTGGAGTGACAAGTACACAAATATCCACAGAGTCTAAAGGGATTAAGTCTGCTAATGCTGTTCAGCGGGAGTCTCAGTCAGTGTTTGATGGACCGGCTACTCTGTCAGCTCCTCAAAGAAAATGTAAAGACTACCCTCAGAAGAGCAATTACTCTCAGAGTTTACATTTTACCTCAGCTCATCCACCATATAAACAACTGTATTCTGAGAAAAAAGCCGCGTTACGAGTGACTCCTCAAACATCTTTTTCCACAGAACCTCCTTTGAGTCAGTCAGGTGTTTCGCTCAGCATCGAGGCAAGAAGGAGACATTTTGACTTGCACAGTGAAACAAGATTGGAAGCTGCATTTCCATCAGGTTCTCATCCCAGGAAACAGCAGGAAGAAAATAACAATCAGACAATTATAGGAAACTCTCATGAAATTTTTCACCAAACTGGTGCGTCTCAAAACATTAAGTCCCCACAGAGACCCCTCAGGTTCCTGTCGAAGGCACAGAGTCAAACTGTGGATGTAAGGGGTGCAGTGAGTCAGGCTGACTGTTTATCAAAGGATTACAGCTGCCAGTCAAGAGATGCTGATCAGAAAATGGAGGCTTCCCAGTGCACACACAGGTTAAATCAACTTAAGAAATGTCTGATGGCACCTCAGATCCAGGAGTTCTCCTACCCTCCCTCTGATGTGTGCACCACCTCACAACGGGGATCCTTTTCAAATCCTAACCTTCAGCCACACAGACATCACTTAGCTCAGGAACAGTCTCCTCCACACAATGAGATGAAGGTCAGCAACACAGGACTGAATCAAATAGAACTGTTAGCACCACCTGACCACCATGGGGTGCCAGCAAAGCTACTAGAATATCCCTCAGAAAAATATGTTGCAAGCTGGCCCCCGTCTGTAGCGCACTGCCCATTCAACACAAACAGTTCTGGCCTGAGCTCAAAGGGGGTCTTTGACAGAGTATACCAGAGCCTGGAAAAGCCAACAACAACAGCTTCCAGCCTACTAAATCAACTGAATGACTCTGAAGCAGACAAAGCATTTATCTCAGAGGAATCAGAAGATCCCTATTACGTCACCATGTATTACCCAGGCTCAGTTTATGTGGGTGAGTACAAATATATATCCAAGCCACCTGGAGGACTTTAACAGAACAAATCAAGAAAATTCATCAAATAGATGACAGGGCCTCTTTTATGTCCTGTTTTTTATTTGGGGTGGGAGTTAAATAATTTTCTAACTTTTGGGGGTGGGAACTCCAATGAGGGGGTGGTCAAAGAGGATAGCAGAGGGACTGAAGGCAGCACTCCTTATCAGTAGAGTAACAGACGTGCCGGGGAGAGATGTGACAAAGTTGGTTAGCAGACTATATCAAAGTGAATAGCACAGGCAAACGTGCCAAAGCAGTTTTACACAGAGGCACACAAACAGGAGGAAAACAGGCAGAAAGGAAGGAGGGACAAAAGGAGAGCAGCTCGGAGATAAATTGTGAGTACGGTGCCTCAGCTACGTTTCTCTTCCTTAAAGAATAATAGCGACACTACATTACACAAACAAGGAAAAATACAGAGTAATTTCTGTGTCAAACATATTCCAGTAAATCATGTGGTGGCATAGCACACACAGTCCCTTAACACCGGCTGCATACCATGTGCCTTTGAGTTAAACTGAATGCTTCTGAGGCCCAACAAGGGAAGAACTACCAGAATTATTTGACAGAGCAAAGCAAATTTAACCTAACAGCTTTATCTTGAGCCTTCAACTGCACCATAGTCTTCATTAGCAGATTTCTTGGGGTTAGATCTGTTAATATAATTTCTGTCTTACAAGCCCCTCAGATTTTATGTCTCTTGGGGAATCCCAGCCCTCAGAAACCCGTTATACTCCCTCTTAATCATAATGCACTGAGCTTACACCAGTGGCAGCATAGATTTAAATACGTTTACATTAAAGCTGACTCATGACTCATGGCATGTCACAGCTGATATTTTGTCTTTTCACAGAAGGGAAAGTACAACACTTACAAACAGTATCAACAAATTCAACCATCATTATTTTATTTAGTCAACACTGTATTTTTCCTGCTGTTACAAAATGCCCTTAGTGGAAAGTCTCTCTATATTACACTTCTTTCTCCACTATATACTGTATATCTAGCAGACATGCAATTATTACTTTGCAGACAAGACATTACATTTTAGGAATCTATTTATGTACCAGTGCAAAGCTCTTAAAGCTATAAGCTCCACTTTGATAAGCCACATTAAAGATTCTGCTTAAATGATAATGCAGCATTAAAAATGTTTTTGTTAAGCTTTTGAAGAATAATTATGTGAAATCATTGCCAAGCATTTCACATTTACTCATACACAAAATTAGGATTGTCAACTTTTTTTTCCCAGGGTTTTGTGTTGGTGTTATATTTTTGCCTTTTGGTATTTAAGGGTGGAATTATTGCTCAGCATCCATATTTAATGGCATTAACAAACAAGTACTGGGTGCACACATTTGAATTAATTTTGGATTTTCTCTAATCCACACAGGGTCAAAAATATACATACAGGTTCAAATATATACATACACCCCCACTAATATTAGGTTAAATGTCCCTTAGCAAGTTACAGCTTGACCAGATGTTTTTGGCAGGCATCAACAAGCTTCTGACATAATTCTGGATGGATATTTGAACACTCTTCTTGGCAGAACTGGTAGACTTCAGGTTTCAACCATCTAGCTGCTGATCTGAGGTGAAGTGGAAAAATTTGGAGGTAGTTGTCCTCATTATTCACCACTTTGTGTGATGTACCAGGGCCACCAGCAGTAAACCAGCCCCAGAACATGATGCTTGACAGCTGGTACAGTGTTCTTAGGTTTGAAAGCCTCACCTTTACTCCTCCAAACATACCTCTTATCATTGTGGCCAAATAGCTCAGTCTTTGTCTTGTCTGACCATAAAACCTTTCTCCAGAAGGTATTTACCTTGTCCATTTGGGCAGCTGTAAATTTCAGTCAAGCTTGAAGGTGTCGATTTTGGTACAGGGGCCCTTTTTCTTGGTTGGCACCCTCTCAGTCCATGGCGATGTAATGGTAAATAGTAAATGGACTAGTTCTTATATAGTGCTTTTCTACTCTAGTTGGGCACTCAAATCACTTTATACAACACCTTTGCATTCACCCATTTACACACACATTCATACAAGCACTTTTTTCTACATCTAAGTGCTTTCTATCTAAAATCCACGCACACATTCAACTTGGGGTTCTTGCCCAAAGATACTTTGGCACACAGACGGGAGCAGCCAGGAATCGAACAACCAACTTTCCAATTAGTAGTTGACCTGCTCTACCTCCTGAATCACAGCCACCCCAAAAATGTAAAACTCACTTCACTGTGGACAGTGACACTGGTGTTCCAGCAGTTTCCAGTTCATGGCAGGCTTGAGCTTCGGTGGTTCCTGGGTTGTTCTTGAATATCCTAACCAATTTATTCTCATCTGAGGGAGACAGTTTGGGTCTTCTTCCAGACCTTGGCAAAGTGGTGACACACCTGAATAATGTGTACTTACTGTATGTACAGTTGTTTGAACTGATGATCTTGGAATCTGCAGTTGTTTAGAAATGGCCGCAAGAGACCTTCTGAACTTGTGTAAATCTACAATTCTCCTTTGATCTTCACTGAGTTCCTTGTACTTTCCCACTGTTCTGAGTATTGTTCAATCCAATGCTGGCTAAGAGAAACTACCAATTGTAGCCAATCATGATCACTATTGAGTTAGTAGACCTTGGCCTTGTGAAGGTACAGGACACTGCAGAACTTACAGCACCACTTTTTAAAATGTTTAAGTGAGTCTGTGTATATATTTTAGCCTGTATTTATACTTTTGACCCTGTGTAGATTAGAGGAAATCCAAAATCAGCACCCAATTCATGTTTTTTTAAAGTCATTAAGTATGTATGCTGTGCAATCATTCCACCCTGGGAAAAAAAAAAAAGCAGTTCAAAGAAATAATTAAAAGCCCCGATTTACCATGATATTCATCCCCATGATGAGTGTATGCAAACCTCTGACTGCAACTGTCATTAGAAAACACATCCTTTTCAACAGTTGAACTAGTTCTAACCACATACCCTTACATCCACACCATGACCTATTTAGAATCACCATTTCAAAGGGAGTACCTGGACAAACCCCAAACAGGCAGAGGGAGATGACAACTCCATTCAATGAGGTCCAAACCAGGAACCTGTTTGAGGCAAAACTACACCATAGTGCTGCCCCATAGCAACCCGGTTACATATTATATGATGATAATGTCAGTGGGTATTTATATTTATTTCTTTTTAACTTAAAACTGTCTGTAGCGCTATATAAAAACAAAATTAACTGGGGTATTTTTTACACTTATGTCTTCTTCCACCAGCACTATTAAAGAACATATCCCATACTTGCATTTCACCAAACTGATTTTGACATCAATTATAATACAATTAAAAATGCTCGCTATAAATACTCTACCTCTGACAGAAGACTGTACCAATAAAAAAAAAGTCCCTTTGAGATAGTCATATTGCGCATGTGCGCTGCATCTCCCCACTCCCTGTCCTCTTGTCGCCCTGGTAACGGAAAAGGAGGGGGCTCACGGCCAAAGGGAAGGAGAGGTACCCAGACTCCTCTTTTACATGACCGTTCCTCTTATTGTTATCCCTGTGCTGGATATACGTTACTGGTTCTCGGATTAACAGCGCCTGTAGATCGGTCGGAAAAGCCCGTTGTCTTCACGAGCTCGTTTGCAGGTCAGTTGAACGGGAGCTGGCGAGTGTGACGACCGTTAGCGGGTGTGCGCTAGCAGCTAGCCGTTAACGTTATTATCCAGCGTGACTGGTGAGAGAGACAATGAGGGCGAGAGGCTTTGGTAGAGATAACCTCGTGTAGTCTCAAAACACATTGAAATTGCGCTTTTTATTCGTGTTATGCTCAAATAGGTTGGCTCTTAACTTTCACGAGCTTGGCCATTTTTTTTTTTTAAATAGGGACCAAAAAAGGCAGTTTTAGCCTTCATGTAGCCAGAGCATCCTCAGTTATTATTGTACGCTTCATTTTTCCTACATTTCCTGTGGTGTGTAGCTCAGAATAATTGCATTGCAGTGTGGGTTTGTGAGAGAGGGGGCAGAGCTGCGTGGTCAGTGAGTGAATCAAAGTGACAGCCTCTGCCTCAGTGACCTGTATATATGATCAGTATCTAGGACTGTGACTTAAAGCATGGCAGCAGGCTGCTCCGTGTGTGCACCCTGGAGGACTAAGCTCATCAACATCTTGGCGCGGCCTACTGCCTGTTACAGTTACCATCTGCCTACACTGCTTGCTTCACTTAAAAGCTGAGCTCACAAAAGCATCTTTTCTCGCTTAGACCCAAATGGTGTCAAAGCCTTTTTAGGCAGGGTTTGTTGGAAAATTATGGAAACTTCCTCTATATTTCTATTTTATGTTCATTAGATTTCTAAGTACCCATTATGGGGGTTTTTTTCCACACCTAGTTTTAATTTTTTTGTTTAGTTTTAGTTAACTATAATAACAGTGTTCTCTGTAAATGTGAGTTTACCTCACTGGACTGTAAAATGCCCTAAAGTGCATGCTGATGGGTGCAGGCTTCGTTTGTTTAAGTATTGAGGGGGACACATTAAGTGATGCACAAAATCAGGCATTAGGTAAGGTCGGTTACTTCAGTCAGGATGTGAAATTCATATTTCAAAATAGGGGAGAATTGCCCCCTTTAATGCATCTCACAGAGGGGATTTCTACACTTTGGGGGGTGATCAGGACTGAGATATAGTCTGCTGTGTTGGGCAGTTAGAAATAATAGATGGGCAACTTGGGTGGGATGAAGACTGAAGGTTAGAGCAGCATTTTTTAACTCAGGTCAGACATCGGCCCACCTCTGTGGTGCTTCATGCTAGTTGTTACTCACTAGTGCAACATTGTGTAGGGACTTCCCAGATTATAAACGGTAGCTCTCCAGGAATCAATTAAAATTATGTACAGTACCCACAATCCTTAAACTCAGGCTCTGTCAGGCACTTCTGTACACTGATTGTGAATTTTACTGTTTATACTGTCTGTGTAATATGCAGTAATTTAAAAATAAGCTTAACTTTCAAATACATCAGCCTGCCTTTTTGTGCATGGCTGCATATGAAATATATGAGCTCAGACATAACATTAATCTTTTGCTAGTTTAATGGTTAATTTTTTTTTAATCAACTCAATGAACTTACTATTGCAGTTCAGGTGGTTATAGAATTTGTGTGCACAGAAATCCCTTTTGTTTACGGAGGGGCAGCCAATCAGAAGAAAGCTGTCTTGATGGCAGAGAGAAGGGAGCTAAAATAGTGTTTCAGACAGTGGATGAAGTGAGGGGTAACTGAGACTCAGTTTAAGGTAAAACAAGGATTTTTCTCATAAGCTGCTCTAGTAGAGTCTAAGAATAACAATATGGAGTTGGAAATGAGCACAGTAGGTCCTCTTTAAGAAGGGTGTCAATTTACACATTATTACACAATATACACATTTTCCACATATACAGTCATTTGCATATCAGGCATTGTTTCATAGTTGATGGTTGGTCACTTAAGGACCTTTGCAGCTCCAAGTATGTCAGTAACCCTCTAATCTGTTCATCTTCCCCTCACTTGTCAATCACTGGTATCCTTTGCTCCCACTGGTAGCTGCTTCAGTCACTCATCTCGAAGCTAAGAAACATTTAACTCAGGATTCACCTGCTTAATGTCACTAATGCTCTTTTTTTCTCCTGTTACTGAATTTCATTGAAATGTGATGGTGCTAGTATCTTCCTCTGTGGGCACCCCTTTATTTTTATCATTTTGGTCCTGTAATATACATCTGTAGACTATACTCTATCTTTAGTTAGCATATATCAGCTGTTAGATTGTCCCAGCCTGTGACTCACTCTCCTGTGCTCTCCTCAGTACCTGGCAGATCAAGTCTACTCAACACTATCACATACTTTTGCACAGTTAGCAAGTCTTGTGGCTCTAAATTTAAGTTGGTGGCCTGCTGAGACTCCATCAATATAACTGAGAGCAGAAACTCAATTTAATGGCATTGATGAAAAACTTTTAAACATCTGAAATTTTTCTCACTTCATAATATTTGTACAGCTCCAGCTCCATATTATTAAAATAGAAAATATTTGTTTTACAAGCACCTGTTATCGTAACAACAAAATCTGGGAAACAAAACTCAAAGTGTTTCCCCGGTTAGATGAACATCAGTATTCTTTTGTCATTTGGGCGATCGAAGCCTGCTGCAACAACCTATTTCTTCAATGTAGAACAAGTAACAAGAGGAGAGGCCTTGGCTGATCCACTGGCCTACTTCCTCGTCATTTTTTCAGTGTGATTTATTTTCATCTCTTTCCTCTCCTGTAGACATGTCAGACGTAGTTCCTCCAGAGGTTAGACCTAAACCAGCTGTCCCTGCCAAACCCCCAAACGTGGGGGCTCCTTCTCCTTCTAGCCCCTTCCCACCCCAGGGCCTGGGTGTCGGAGGAGGTGGCATCTCTGCTCCCCCACCGAGTGCCATTCCAGTTCCCATCGGAAGTCATGGTCCGAGCCACGGTGGCAGTCATGGCATGGGTCACGGTGTAGGCCATGGCGTTAGCCATGCTGGAAGTCACACTGCAGCACACAGCGGCAGTCACGGTCACAGCGGCTCACACAGCTCCAGCGCGGGATCCACTCTGCTGGGATACATTGGTATCGACACTATCATTGAACAGATGAGGAAGAAGACCATGAAGACGGGTTTTGATTTCAATATAATGGTAGTAGGTACGTCACAGTGGACTTCCTTTATGCCCGGACATTTTCTGGCTCTGTTTTTCTTTGCCCTTACTTTCTCTCTCTTTATTCTCAGGTCACAGTGGTCTTGGAAAGTCAACCCTTGTGAACACCTTATTCAAGTCCCAGGTGAGCAGGAGGAGTGCAGGATGGGCCCGCGATGAGAAGATCCCCAAAACTGTGGAGATCAAGTCAGTGTCTCACGGTGAGTACAAGGACAGAGATCCTGTACTTTCTTTAGAATCAGGCTTTTATAGCCTATATAGCATTTAATTAGAGACAGAAAATGATTAATTTTTTGGTAATGTTCTTAAAAGTCCCACATAGCCTACTTACAGTTCATCAGTGCATCCTGGGAGCTGCCAAGAAAGTTAAGATGCTAAAAGATGGGCCAACTCTTGCCTGTCCTGCAGGCACTTTTAATCATTTTTTTGTTTTTGACTGTGTGCGTGCTGTGAAGTTAATTGTTGGGAATTAATTTTCCAGCTGGACACACTACTCTGTACTAACTCCTACACATCATATAGATAAATCAGTGTGGAAACCTGTCTTATTTCTGTTTGTTAGCAGTACAGACAAAGTCAAGAAGGTTCCGTTTTGGTCGCTGTGTTTGTGAAATCTCTAAAAATGAACAGATGCTGAAATTCAGTGGAAAGATGACTGAAAAACAACAAATCTCTGCAGTTGCGCAGTTTTGTGCACACATGGGTTTCCAGGCAAAGTTTAAAATGTAGGAAGCAGGATTTGTTAAAAGTTTTTAATTTAAGCCAGGTACAAAATAACGGGCATGGCAGGAATGGCTAGAAAGGCAAAATATAAAAAACAAAACAGGGAACATGTAGCAAGAAATGTGACAGGAAACAGAGGCTCAAGAGCTGATAGTAGGGGGTTGGGAGCAGAGGTGTAGAACGCAGGTGGTGCTGAGTGAAGATCCTGGCATGGTACTACTTCAGTAGTCTGCAGGTCCTACACAGAGCTTTGCAGAGGCATTTCTGCATGTTGTTGCTGTGTACTGCCACCAGGAGGCAGTGTTAAAAGCATGTGGAAGAACCATTAATGTGACCACAGAGTTGTGTGTGTTGGTCCATTAGCTTAGCCTCTGCTGAGAAGACAAATGTCAGAATATACAAATATCGTTTTTGTTTTATCTTTATCATTCTTTCATGCTTCCTCTCCTGTTTGTGGATCACTTTGGTTTTCACGTCCACTTGGAAAAAACTCAGCATTCAACCTATACACAGTATCATCGCCAGCAGGTCACTGTTGGCTTTTTGGAGGATTACTTGCAAGCATGTCTCCAAAACCTCTGCTTTGGTTGAATTTCCCATAATCCTTTTGTCTAGAGTAGTTACAAAGCTAAACAAACAGAGGCACACCTGGGACCATGATAGGAAACAAGTAATCATAAGAGAATGGAGCAGTTTAACATAGGTATGTTAGAGTTAAAATCTCCCTGTTTGTCTGGATATTTTGTATTTTGTTGTAAAAATACTTTCCCTCTGGATATCCACTGGATTTGTCAAACTCAGACTGCTGGAGCTTCAGGTAAGCTTAAGATAATCCTTTGAATATGTTTTTGCATATACTTGAGACTGCACACTCCTGCTGTGTTGCCCTGTTTCCTTTGAAAGTGCAGTGATAACGGAGGAAAGATTACAGCAAACCAAAACAGCTACAATGTACATATGGACTCCCGAACTTTGTGTTAGATTTAGAAAGTTGAGTCTACCTTTAAGACCAAGTCATCATATTATATAACACACAATCAAGTAAAATAAGTTTCTGATATTTCTACATTAGCAGTGATGTGCAGTAAAATTATTTGCACTGATGTTCAACAGTGAACAGCGTGACCTCATTTTTACATCTTGTTTATGACTGACATCTCTGACTAATTCATGATGAATAGCATTTAGTCACAGGCTGTGCACATTGTTCTTGACCACCGGATTTACACCAGATTTTGCTGACGGCTTCACTTTCATCAGTCTCAGGAGTGACGGCCATGACTGCGCAGCTTTTCAAAATGAAGGAAAAGAGTTTTTCATTGAGGGCTTGTGGACGGGCCTAAATCACCACTATGGCACTGTTGGATTTTATGCGTTTAAGTGTTTTAGTAAATATGAGGCTGCTCCCAGCATCGTAACGTGGTGTGTGAACCATGGAGGCTGCTGTTGGAGACGTGAACATATCTACTGTCAGTGCTCCTTCAGCTGTTTGATGCTTGAATACATATCTGAATGACAAAGGACTGAGTAGACTTGAGCCGATGAACATCTATCATGATACTGGAACTGAGTTATTTTCTCATCCAACTTTTTGGTTTTGTAGTAGCTTTGTTTGGTATTGCTGTAGCATATAGGTGATTCTGTCTTTATGGCTGTTTTTATGAACTTTCTGCTGGTGCAAAAAATTAAGGAATCCTGTGTAATTGTTTCTCCAATATACAGAGGTTATTTCAATAAGAAGAGATCATTTGGAAGAATTTAATATGATTTATTGCGATACAGAATTCAGTTACGCTATTTATCAATTAGACTCCGATGACCCATCATAGCAGAGCAGAATCCTGGTGGTGATAGGTATTAGGACAGGACACACACACCCCACCCCACCCCAAAGGCTAGACGCAGGGACCAGGGTGAGGTGGAGATGGCGAGGAGGTGGGTTGCACAAATGAGAATCTTAAAGGCAGAATGACAGGAAAGAGGTTAGACCATGAGGAGTGGAGGCTAATTAGCTCGGCGAAGATGATTGGACTAGAGCAATGATGTCAGTTTGATAGGGTAGGAATGTGGAAGTTATGTAAAGAATAGACTAGCAGCCAAACAGCCAGAAAAGCAGGCAGATGAATGACTACAGAAATCCCTTATTGAACTTAAGCATAAGCTTCATAATATTAAAATGTCTTGATGGTTGTTGGGCTGTTGTGTTAGCTTGTGTTTGGGGGGGGCATGACTGACTGACTGTCTTGTTTGCTGTCTCACTGGCCGTGGTTTACCATGAATTTAAATTCTGGCGTCACTGACTACATCAGCATCATTTTCATTTCACTTTTGTTTGTCTGTTTGACTAACAGGGTTTGAAATGGTCTTAACCTCAGCAAAGTTTCTGAGGGTGCAGGCAGTGTTTGCCTATTGGTGATATTTCACCGGAGTTATAAAGCACCGCATCGCTGAGCTCTGTTTTTTTAACCAGTTCTTAGTTTGTCGAGCCCGATAAAAGCTGGTGGTAAAGATGATCCGGTTTGAAGCCCAAAGTGTTTGCTAGTACAATGCTAGACAACCTCAAAGCTCAGAGTTGTGTCTCCATGGTAATAACCATAGATCAGCCTTACAGCTGATACAAAAATGTAAACATAGCTCAATTTGTGCCTTGCTGCCAGCGTTACAGGCTAAGGAATCAGAAAGTTGTTCTTGTAGAACATGTGTGTAATTGAGAAGATTTCCCCTCAGGTAATAGGGGTAAGCAGCAACAGTCAGCCGTGTTCTTGGTTTGAATAAAGTTTAAATTTATCTATAGTGCAGAGCAAATGAATCCTTTTTTACAGCCGCTCTGTTTGAAAATGTCTGATTTTAGTGCCCCTCCCCCAGTATTAGTATCAAATCTTCACTGTGGCAGACAGCTCAGCATGGGGAGTCTTCAGTATGTAGCAAGCAGCCCTGTGCTCATTATGGCTTTGGGGACTGGCAAAGCAGCTGAACTGCCATTTACACATGTCCTTGACGACTTACCAGCTCCCGAGGAAACTGTAGGGATATGTCAAGCTCGTGGGCTCCTATGGTTTACGTGATCATGCACTCATCGCCTGCGGATGACAGTGACCTGATATTATTATGCTGGGAGATGCAGCAGGCTTCACATGCCAATGCTGGAAAATTCTGGTCAGACTATTTATAATGTATTTGCTATTTCTATGATTATTGCAAACACAAACATTCGATCATTCTGTTGAATATTTGACAGTCGTGTGAAAAGAATTGATTGGCTGTGCTGTGATTAGTAGTTGCACAGATGGCCTCACATTATCTTGAAGTACTTTTTGAAATGATTCAGATGCACGCTACCCAGATTCTGAGACAATGAAGCAGCCCCCAGCTTCTCCTGAAATGCTGTCTTTGGCCAAACATTTTGTTTTCCGCTGTCAACATTAATCTGAGCTGGTCTTTGCCTTTTACCTCCACTGGTTAGCAGTCAGTTTTCTCTCGTGTTCTTTTTGGAACTCCCACACCTTTCATGGACGTCAAAATAGTGCAAACTGCTTCCTGCGATGCTGGCACTGCCTGCAGATCATGATGAAATTTTGCAGTTTTTGGTGACTTTTTGTGCATCAAAGTGTCTGAAGCTCAGGCAGCACAGTGGTGCAGTGGTTAGTACCATCATCTCACAGCAAGAATGTTCCTGTTTCAAATCTCCTGGTCGGCTGGGGCGTCTGCGTGTGGATGTTGCATGTTCTCACTGTGCTGGTGTGGGTTTCCTCAGGGTGCTTGGTTTTCCTCTCTCAATCCAAACACATGCATTTTAGGTTAGTTGGAGAATATAAATTGGCTGCAGATGTGGATATGAGCGCCTGTGTTAGTCTCTCTGTGTGAGCCCTGCAATAGACTGGTAACCTTTATGATAGGCTTCGGGCGCCCATGACCCTGGATTGGATTGGTGGTTAAGAAAATGAATAGATCGATAAATGTCTTGGGATGATCCAATCCTGGACAGATGAAATTCTTGTAGACACTTGTAGATGATTTTGCTTACAGTGGAAAGATTTATTTCAAATAATCTGGGGATCTTTTTTAATCTCTGCAGGTACTCATAGAACCTCTCTACTGAAAGCTTGAAGAGCTCTTTAGATCTTGGCACAATGACACCACACATTTCAAAAGCAAAGAAAACAACACATAAATGTCTGAGGTTTAAATAAGACAAGCTGCACCTTTCAGTGCCTGAGGAGGTTTTCACTATTGGTACATAATCTGGAAAATTTGAAGGTGAAATTCATGTACTTTATTATTCTACTTAACTAATTTGTTTATTTATATAAATAAGTGTTAAAAATGACTTCTACGTGTCACCTGTAAATGTCAGTATATCACTTGTATCTGTAGCCATTGTTCCAAAAAGAAGAGAAAGGTTTACAAGTCCTAACATGTAATAAGAGCAAAATATTTCTGTACTCATTTTTTCAGCTTACTGATGATTTTTATTGTTTTCATATCATTTCTGCATGCAAAGCAACGTCTGTGATTTGTTTTGTTTTTTTAGTTATTGAAGAGGGTGGCGTGAAGATGAAGCTGACAGTTGTCGACACCCCGGGCTTTGGAGACCAAATCAATAATGACAACTGGTGAGTTTTCCAGCCCTGACACTGTTAAAACATCATAAATGTCATAATAACTGCCTTATATCGCCAAGACCAGATCTCCACTTGTCATCATTAAAAACTGTATTCACAATTTAGAAGTGAGTCAGTGCGGCTGGCTCCCCAAAACTTTCTCCTGTTGCAGTGATGTTTTTCTTCTGTTGTATCTACAGCTGGGAGCCCATTTCCAAGTACATCAATGAGCAGTATGAAAAGTTCCTAAAGGAGGAGGTCAACATCACTCGAAAGAAGAGAATTCCTGACACCAGGGTGCACTGCTGCCTCTATTTTATCTCCCCAACTGGACACTCGTGAGTTAAGGTTTTGCCCGTGTTAGAGATTAGTGAAGTAAATCACCCAGGCCATATTTAAGGATTTGATTCTAAAAAGGATGATTTTTTTTTTTAAGTAATCTGCATGCTGCTGAGATCTGCAGACACACACACATAAAGCTCACAGTGTTCATGTCCCTTTATTCAAAAAAACATTTAATTTCACATTATCAATTGGGTGTGCTGATTTATATTGCAGACAGCACACACCTCTCTCTTCTCTTCACAGTTAGCTCCTGCTGACAACTGTGAAATTGCTCTCTAATGGATAAGTGGATACAGTCTTTTGTGTATTACTGCCAGTGTAGCTCATCTTTCTTAGCTGGGGTAATTGAGACTGACAGGATGTCTTGTGTGTAGGCAAACAAGAACTAGGACACAACCTTTGTTCAATGATAAAGCCAACTTTTAAAAAACAGTCACATTGTAAATTTTTTGTAATCGCTGCAAGACCGAGGAAAGGTAAAGAGATGTGAGATATAACAAATGAAATCTCCATTTATCCACTTTATCCAGTGTTGTTTATGAGCTTTCTTAGAGAATCACATCTCCTATATCTGCCCTCATGACTCACTTTATTTGTCCTTCTGCTTCAGTCTTCGACAGCTAGACATCGAGTTCATGAAGCGCTTGAGTCACTCGGTCAACATTATTCCCATCATTGCCAAATCAGATACGCTGACCACTGAGGAGAGACAGGAGTTCAAACAGAGGGTGAGTTTCATCACTAATCTGACTTCAAAATTTCCCTCTTAATATGCATTTACTGGTGAGTGTGTGAAGCTACTCTAGTAAAAATGTTTATATCAGCAGTGGATCCAAGTTGCCTAACTGCAGCAAAAGTGTATTGCACCTGCATTCTATCTCATCGCCAGCAGGGGGCGACTCCTCTAGCTGCAAAAAGAAGTCAATTTTCTCATTGAATCCACTGTTCATCTAAAACCTCAGTAAATCTTTTCCTGCTGACTTGATGGTCTCAGTAGCTAATATGACGTCTTATTCAATGGCCCGGGGGCAGTGAAAAAATTATGTTGGACAAGTTGATTTGCCAACTACTGGCCATTTGGCATCAGTGACGGTGTTTCCACCAATGGATTCACCTGTAAAGCAAAGTGGCTGAAATGGACTCTCACTAATGACTATTTCTTTCATACAGTCAGTATTTTCACATTAAAATACTAATAAAATTCTTGAAAGTCATGAAACCACCTGTTTGATACACTGGCCTGGTGGCCCAGTAGAAACAAAACCGTGAAAAAAAGTGGTGAAGACTGTTATTCACCACAACTGGGTGTTTATTTTGTAAATTATGGGCCCTGTCAGAGTCAAAAAGGAGGCTAAAGGAGTGTATGATCCAAAGCATGGCTACTTTTTGACTGACAAGTCATCACCATATAAGTGTGAAGTATCCTTCGATTTCTCAGTTGTATCCAACACTTGCATATCATGTCTTTTAAAAACATTAATAAATAAAATAAATCAACCAATAAGATGCATCCATCTTTTATATACAGTCTATTTTACAGTATAACCAGTGTGAGCCAGTACTGACCATCACATTATTTAACTCTCAGATGTCAGTCTCTATACCGTCCAGTATCGGGCAGGATTTTGGTCCCGTATGGTTTCTGGAGTGCTGTATATCCGTGGGACTTCCACTTTTTTGCGTGTCTGTTTTTCCTTGTATTTGTCTGTGCTGTAGGTAAGGAAGGAGCTGGAGATGAGCGGGATTGAATTTTACCCACAGAAAGAGTTTGATGAGGATATGGAGGACAAGAGTGACAACGATAAGATCAGAGTAAGCGGCTCTCTTCTTTCTACCACATATTTGTCTAGTCAGTTTGTTCCTCGGCATTTGAATTAATCTTTCACACTGAGCTTTAATCCAGTCTCTCCTCACAAACATGCACCGCCTCCTCTAAGCAGAATGCCAGGGCACTGGGGCATGTTGTGCATTTGTTTCATCCCATAAACCTCGTGTAGCTCTCTTCAGTACACTGAACCGTGTTCAAATGTCTCTGTCCACAGGAGGCGATGCCCTTTGCTGTAGTGGGGAGTGACAAAGAATATCAAGTGAACGGCAAACGTGTTCTGGGGAGGAAGACAGCGTGGGGAATTGTAGAAGGTGAGTCAAACACTCTCATTAAATATAATTCTTTGTTTTATTTTATCATGTAGGGCTGATGTTGATGGTTTTCTATCTCTGTTTTTCTGTTTTTTGCAGTTGAAAATCCCAACCATTGTGAGTTTGCTCAACTGAGAGATTTTCTGATCAGGTAAAACTTTCATTTAAAACATCTTTTTTTGCCAAAAAGTGCAACATTTTAACAGTAACACAAATGTGATAGTCAGCCACCGGTCACTTTATTAGGTACACCTTTTGCCCTCAGAACTGCCTTAATTCTTTGTGGCATGGATTCAACAAGGTGCTGGTCATAAAGGGATGGGCATTGTCAGCAACAATACTCAGGTATTGACTCAGTTGATTCTAAGAGCCCCAAAGTGTGCCAAGAAAATATTCCCTACACCACACACTACCACCAGCAGCCTGAACCTTTGATATAAGTTTAGATTAGATTAGATTCAATTTATTGTCATTGCATATGTCACAAGTACAGTGCAAAGAAATGCAGATTGCATCTAACCACTCAAGCACTTCTGGTTAGATTGCATCTAACCAGAAGTGCTTGAGTGGTGATTTAAAAAAAGAGCATATGATAACATGAGCAGTATATGTACAGGATGGATCCATGCTTTCATGATGACCATCTGAATTTTGCAGCAGAAATTGAGACTCATCAGACCAGGTGACATTTTTTAATCTTCTATTGTCCAACTTTGGTGAGCCTGTTTCCTGTTCTTATGTGAGAGGACTGACACCTGGCAATGTCTTCTGCCTCAAGATTTGATGTTTTGTATGTTCAGAGATGGTCTTCTGCATACCTAGTTTGTAACGAGTGGTTATTTGAATTACTATCAGTTGGAAGCAGTCTGGCCATTCTCCTCTCAACAAGGCATTTTCACCCAGAGAACTGCCAGCCACTGGACACTTTTTTGGACCATTCTCTGTAAACCCTAGAAATGGCTGTGTGGGAAAATCTCAGTAGATCGGCAGTTTCTGAAATGCTCAGACCAGCCTGTTTGGCATCAACAACTATGCCACGTTCAGAGTAAATTACCTTCTGTACATTCCAGCAGTACACTCTGATGCTTGATTTGAACTTCAGCAGGCCATCTTGACCATGCCTAAATATGTGATTGGCTATTTAAATTTTTGTTTTAATGAGCGGTTGAACAGGTGTACCTAACAAAGATGCTGGTGAGTGTAAAAAGGTATTATATTATTTATTATTTAAGTGATCATTTAGTTTCACACGAGTTAAAAATCATAGTATATTGAAGTTTTCAAATCACTGATAATTCTGGAATAGTTTAATATCACAGAAACAGCAAATATTCACATTTACAAGTCTGAAACAAGGAGTTTGTCTGCATTTCTGTTTAATTAAAATTTTAAATTTCCCTCTCTAAAAAAATAAAATTACTTTTTTTTGTAACTAATGCATAATATTTTCAAAGAACCTTTTGAACACAAGGCTGTAAAATTCTTTGATTGAGAGACGATGTTGTTCCAGTTTCCTTCTTGGGAGAATTTTAGCATTTTTTTTTTTAACCATAACAGAATGATAACTATACTGTGTTAAAAAACACAGTAACCCTATAGCCTTCCTCTTTCAAATGAATGTACATAACTAATAACTCACCCATTCTGTGTTTTTACATTCCTCTTTTGCAGGTCTCACCTGCAGGATTTGAAAGAAGTCACTCATAACATTCACTATGAAACCTACCGTGCCAAGAGACTGAATGAGAATGGAG
The DNA here is from genome assembly GCF_007364275.1 of Archocentrus centrarchus. Classification (NCBI taxonomy): domain Eukaryota; kingdom Metazoa; phylum Chordata; class Actinopteri; order Cichliformes; family Cichlidae; genus Archocentrus; species Archocentrus centrarchus. The sequence goes on along the minus strand of NC_044346.1, from coordinate 23,322,324 downwards.
GTCTGCACCCCATATCATCCACTGATACCCAGGAAAGCAACCTGTAGTCAGACAGAGAGTGAAAACAAGGCTGATAGATGAATCTACAAAATATTATAATCCTTATCACCACAGCATTGCTGCATGCGTGGGAAAAAAAAAAATAATGTGTAAAAAATTGGTGTAATTTAATCCCAAACTCCACCCATCCTTTTCTTCACTGAGCATATCTGCTACCATTTCTCAGTCACCCCTGTGAATATTAAAGGACGGCCGGAGACTTAGTGCCATTATAAAAGTAACATTTTATCTACTGCCAACGCCTTTTCTCATCGTCCAGGTTGTACATGGAAGATGTTTGTGTCTCTAATGTATGGGAGGCTGATTTTTAAGCCTACGTGTTGTGTAGCAACTGACGTCTGAGTTTAGACAAACAAAATGATTTGCTCTAAATATTAAAATCATAATTCCTGTGTAGCAGTGATGCATGAGCCAGCTCTGCGGTTGACTCAGTTGAAATTGCCGTTTTAAAATTCTCAGCAGCAGCTGTTCGTTTAAAGAAAGAATCTCTGTGGCTTTACTGTCAGGAGGGCTTAACAAACATTACAAGCTGTGCTGTCTTCTTTAATAACCATGTCCACGAAGGAAACTAATGAACTTTCTCTAATTTTTCTGATTTTAAATTTTCAAAGAGTTTACTTGCACAGGCCCGCATAGTAAGACTAGAGAGAGCTGCAGCGTTAGTCACCTATGAAATGCAGTTTGTGTGTGTGTGCATGTGTGTAATTAAGGAATCCACGGGGTGAGTGACTGCATGCTGCAGATTCAGTAATTCCATGATTCACGGTAACAAACACAAATTTATGTTTGTGTAGATGCATCTCAGCATGCTTTGTTTCAGCTTGGTGCTCAGAGAGGAAACTGCATTTACTGCATTTGTGCTCACTTGCACCAGTGAGCTGTGCTCTTGCAATTCCACCATGCATATTTTATCAAGGCTCAGACTGATTTGTGTTAGATGTTTCCTATTTAAATAGATGATAGCCTCATAGAGTAAGTGCAGGATTTAAAATGATAACAGACAAGCTTTCTCAGCTGAATGACTCATTTTTGGTCTTTCAGAGCCTCTACTGTCAGTCCAAACCTCGTTTTGTTTAACTTTAAATATTTTTTGTTATTTTTTTCCTTATCATTACCATTCATGGTAAGTAGCCATTCAGTAAGATATTATATTAAACCTGAAACAAATCCAGTCACTGGTATACTCAGTGTATCCTTTCTGCACATAGGAGAGCAGGAGATTTGAAATATTTTTGATATATTTGTATTAAAATTAAATTCCTGCTGTGCACCACTTGGTGGCAGCACTCTGCCACATTAAAGCAGTTTAACAACCTTGGACCAGCATTGTGTCTGCCTCAGATGTTCTGATTGCTCCAGATTTTTTTTTTTTTATGTGTCACATCCAGTTCTGATAAAGTTTACTCCTTTGCTGTCAGCTGCAAACAGTATGCATATCCAGATTTGGTTTATAGACAACTTTAATAATATTACCCTTTTCATAATACTATGATATTGCCAAGGTTTTTTTCAGGAGTTGAATATTTATAATATTCTGCCATGTGCTGTCTGCAATAGAACACAAATCTGTTAAACTACAATTCTATCAGTCTTTTTTTAACTTTATTCAGCCTTTTTAATCAATCATGTGTGTTTGTATGATTTTTGAAATGAAGTGTGTCTGCAACAGTATGGTGGTAGTTGTCTGTGATTTTAGTGGAGTCAGAGGTTTTCAAGCAGAAATTTGAAACAGTGTTAATGAACCATTCTTCCTACTGTGTTTGTGTGCATGCTTGTGTTCATATTGCCTGTTTGATTACAGTTCACTCATGACTGCAATTTCACATCGATTCACAGTTACTATTTCTGAATGTGTGATGTGTAAATTTAATTGATATATTGATATATCATAAGGTAAAGCGCTGCTGTCTTAACCCTCAAAACTAAGCCGATGGCCCCACGCATACATATCACTCAGCCCTATCACTCAGTGAAACCTCACATTGTAAACTTATTTAATAACCACTTCTCACAAAGTTGCTGTGACACACTGATGTATGATTTCCAGTGTTGTATGGAGTTATTTTTACATTATGTCCTATTATTGTAACTTATTCTTTATTTAATAAAAATACATGACCAAGCTTTTAGAATTTCTTCATGATTTCTCTTCTGAATGTTCAAGTTACCACTTATGTGTTGTTGTCTTTGTTTTATTATTGTTGTCACAAGATGATTAATAATGATTTTACATACTGTATCATGGGGTCCATAATTTGTTGGACAAAGGCACTTTTTTGTATTTTTGACTCTGTACACCACCATAGTGAAGTGTAAGTCAAACAAGATGTGATTGAAGTGCAGACATTGGGCTTTAATTTTAGGGGCTTTACAAAAAATTACCATGACCTGTTTAAGAATTACACCTATTTTTATATATAGTCCTTCATTTTCAGAAGTTCAAAATTAATGGGATTATTGATTAACAAGCAATTTCACAGCCAGTAAATTTTCTGAATCACCACCTTATCGTGGTGGAGGGGTTTGTGTCTCAGGGAACCCAGGGACTATGTTGTCCATGGGCTTTTGCCCCCTGATAGGGTCTCCCAAGGCAAATTCTGGGTGAGGGGCCAGACAGAGAGCGATTCCAAGAATCCGTATTGCAGATACACCAAGGGAACAGCTTGGGATGGGGGTACCTGGACCCCACCCTGGAGCCAGGCCTGGGGAGGGAGCTCGAGGGAGAGCACCTGGTGGCCAGGCCTTAGCCTGTGCAGCCCAAAGAGGAGACATGGGCCCCCCGCTCCTGTAGGCCCACCACCCACATGAAGCACCATAGGAATCAGGTGGTGGCCCTGGCGGACCGATCCCTGACTATTGAGACTTTTGGGACATGGAACATTACCTCTGGTGGGGAAGAAGCCTGAGCTAGTGCATGAGGTTGAGAGGTACTGCTTAGATATAGTCGGGATCACCTCAGCACACGCCCTGGGCTCTGGAATCAGTCTCCTGGAAAGGTGCTGGACTCTGTTCCAGTCTGGAGTTGCCCTCAGTGAGAGGCAGTAGGCTTGGATGGGTATTCTTGTATCCCCTTGGCTCACTGCCTGTGCATCTGAGTTTTCACGGGTGGACGAGAGGGCCGTTTCCCTGCATCTTCAGGCCAGGGAGCGGGTCCTGACTGTTTGCGCTTATGCTCCAAATGACAGTTCAGAGTATCCAGCCTTTTTGGAGATGCTGGGTGGAGTGCTTGACAGTGCTCCATCCAGTAATTCCATTATCCTACTGGGAGACTTCAACGCTCACATGGGCAATGACAGTGAGACCTGGAATGGCATGATTGGGAGGAACGGTCTGCCTGATCTGAACTCGAGCAGTGTTCTGTTACTGGACTTATGTGCAAACCACAGTCTATCCATAATGAACACTAGGTTTGAACATAAGGATGTCCATAAGTGTATGTGGCACTTGGACACTCTAGGCTGCAGGTCGAGGATAGTAATTGTATCATCATATCTGTGGTGGTATGTTGTGAAGACAGGAGCTGAGCTGTCAACTGATCACCACCTGGTGGTGCGTTGGATCAGGTGGTGAGGAAGGACAGACCTGGCACACCTAAACGTATAGTGAAGGTGCACTGGGAATGCCTGGCAGAGGCTGCAGTCCATGATATCTTCAACTCCCACCTCCAGCAGAACTTCAACAACTTTCCAAGGGAGCCTGAGGACACTGAGTACGAGGACACTGCTCTGCACCTCCATTGCTGAGGCTGCTGCTCAGAGCTGCGGCTGCAAGGTGGTTGGTGCCTGTCGTAGTGGTAACCCCCGAACCAGATGGTGGTCACCGGAGGTGAAGGGAGCCATCAAGCTGAAGGAGGAGCCCTATCAGTCTTGGTTTGCTTGTGGGACTCCGGAGGCAGTTGACAGGTACTGGCAGGCCAAGTGGAATGCAGCTCAGGTGGTGGCTGAAGCAAAAACTCAGGTATGTGAGGAGTTCAGTGAGGCCAGGGAAAAAACTTTCAAACCGTCTCGAAGCAATTCTGAAAAAAACATCATGCAACTCAGGAGGAGAAAAGCAGTGATTTACCAACACGGTGTATAGTGTGGGTGGGGCACTGCTGATTTCAACTGAGGATATAGTCAGGTGGTGGAAGGAATACTTTAAGGACCTCCTTAATCCCACTGACACGACTTCTGTAGTGAAAGCAGAGTCTGGGGACGACTCACCCATCACTGCGGGTGAGATCACTGAGGTGGCTAAACAACTCCTTGGTGGCAGAACCCCTCAGGTGGATGAGATTCACTCTGAGTTCCTGAAGGCTCTGGATGTTGTAGAGCTGTCTTAGTTCACACGCCTCTGCCACATTGCATGGCGATCTGGTGCATTGCCTCTGGATTGGCAAACTGGGTGGTAGTCCCCAGCTTTAAGAAGGGGGCCAAGAGGGTGTGCTCCAACTATCAGGGGATTACACTCCTCAGCCTCTCTGGGTCATTGCCAGGGTGCCGGAAAGGAGAGTTTGCCCATTAGTCGAATCTTAGATTCAAGAAGAACAATGCAGTTTTTGTCCTGGTTGCAGAATGCTGGACCAGCTCTTTATCCTCTCAAGGATATTTGAGTGTGCATGGGAGTTTGCCCATCGAGTCAACATGTGCTTTGTTGGCATTCGACCGTTTCTTTCATGGCATCATGTGTGGGGTGCTGCAGAAGTACGGGATGTCTGACTCGTTATGGGCCATTCAGTCCCTGTACCACAGCAAGTAAGAGCTTGGTCCACATTGCCAGTAATAAGTCGGATTAGTTTCTGGTGGGTGTTGGACTCCACCAGGGCTTCCTTTTCTCACTGATTCTGTTCATCATTTTGATGGACAGAATTTCTAGGTGTTGCCATGTGGCGGGAGGCTTCTGCATTGGTGGCCTAAGGCCCCATTTACATGAGAACATTTCAGTGAAAACAGTGTTGTTTATAATTTTCATTTTCAAAAAGTAGACAGAGACGGAAATGTTTCAAAAACAATCTCCATTTTCATGGAAAAGCAAGACGTTGAATACGCTGTAGTTCCCATTGCAAGGCTACAAGTTGGCAGTGTTGCTATAGGAGCTGCAACCATAGTGTGCATATACCAGTACCCCATTTTCAAAAAGTAGCATTTTTGCCCATTTACATGGAAATGGAGACTGGAGCACTTTGAAAATGCTCCACTTTGAAATCGTTTTCAAAAAGTATGATATTCACGCTACTCTTGTGTAAACGGGAGGCCGAAACGCATAAAAACTTTACCATAAGATAAAATAAGATATCTTTATTGTCATTGCACAATACAATGAAATTGGGGAAACTACAAGACAAACTGCAGTCTTGTGTGTGAAGGGAGAAGAGGAGGGGGCTCAACACACAGCCCTGTTGTGTGCCAGTATTCAGGGTGATGCTGGAGGAGACCCACTCCCCCATGCGCACAGTCTGTGGTCTGCTGGTGAGAAAGTTCAGGACCCAGCTGCTCAAGTGTGCTTTGAGGCCCAGGAGGTCCAGCTTGGTGGTGAGTTTGTGGGGGGAGGTAGTATTGAAGGCGTGGAATCAATGAATAGCATCCACACATAGCTATCTCGCTGGTCTAGGTGGGTCAGGGCAGAGTGGAGGGCCAGTGACACAGCATCCTCGATAGACCTGTTTTCCCTGCAGGCAAACTGGTGCTGGTCTAAGGATAGGAGGATGCTGTTCTTCAAGTGTCCATTTTCATCTGAAAACATTCTTGTGTAAACGGGGCCTCAGAATCTCATCTCAGCTTTTTGTGACTGATGCAGTCCTGTTGGCTTCATTGGTGGTGATCTCCAGGTTGCACTGGAGCGGCTCGCAGCCAAGTGTGAAGCAGAAAGTATGAGAATTAGCACCTCTAAGGGCCATTTTACACAACACCATTTCAAAATGAAAATGGCTAAGTTTTGATGCGTTTCGACCTCCCATTTACATGAGGACAGAGTAAAAATTATACTTTCTGGAAACGGGCTCCAGAGTGGAGCATTTCTGAAATGCTCCAGCCTCTGTCTCTGTGTAAACAAACAAAAACTATGCTTTTTGGAAGCGGGGGCACTTGAACATGTGCACTATGATTGACGGGGGCACTCACACATGCGCACAATGGTTGCGACTCCTATAGCCACACCGACAACTGGTGGCCTGGCAATAGGAACTGCAGCATTTTCAGTGTTTTTGCGTTTCCGCGTAAACAGATCGATTTGAAATGTCTCCGTGTAAATGCATCACTTTTTGGAAAATACAACAGCAAAACAACACCACTGGAAACGTTGTTGTGTAAACGGTGGCTAAGTCTGAGGCCACGGTCCACAGCCGGAAAAGAGTGGTGTGCCCAATCTGGATCAGAGATGAGTTGCTGCCCCAAGGGAGGGAGTTTAAGGCTCCATTTACACATGAACGTCTTTCAGCTGAAAATGTTCTTGTGTAAATGGGGCCTCAGAATCTCAGCTCTGCTTTTTGTGGCTGATGCAGTCCTGTTGGCTTCATCGGTGGTGGCCTCTAGGTTGCACTGGATCGGTTCGCAGCCAAGTTTGAAGTGGCCCCATTTACATGAGAATGTTTTCAGATGAAAATGGCTTGATACATGCAAGGTTTGATACATTTTGGCCTCCCATTTACACAAGAATGGTGTAAAAATCATGCTTTTTGAAATCGGGCTCCAGAGTGGAGCGTTTTTGAAATGCTCCTGTCTCCATTTCCGTGTAAATGGGCTACATTTTGAAAATGGGGGGCACTGGCACATGCGCACTATGGTTGTGGCTCCTATATCCAAACTGTCAGCTTGTGGCCTGGCAATGGGAACTGCAGCATTTTCAATTCCGCGTAAATGGAGATCCTTTCTGAAGTGTTTCCATCTGAGCGCGTTACTTTTTGAAAACAACAACCACAAAACGACACTGTTTCCACTGAAAATGTTCTTGCGTAAACAGGGCCTAAGTATCTCAGGGGCCTTGTTCACAAGTGAGGGGAAAAGGGAGCAGGAGATTGATTGACATGCTGAGGCTGCAGCTGCAGTGATGCAGACACTGCACCAGTCCATTGTGCTAAAGAGACAGTTGAGCATAAAAGCTGTCGATTTGCCGATCGCTCTATGTCCCCACCCTCACCTGTGGTCATGAGCTCTGGGTAGTGACTAAAAGAACAAAATCACAGATACAAGCAGTGGAAATTAGCTTCCTCTGAAGTGTGGCTGGCCTCTCCCTGAGAGATAGGGTGAGTGCAGCCATCTGGAAGGGGCTTAAAGTAGAGCCAGTACTCCTTCACATCAAAAGGAGCCAGTTGAGGTGGTTCGAGCATCTGACTAGGATGCCTCCTCGGCACCTCTTGTCCTACTGCGAGGAGGCCCCGGGGTAGACCCAGGACATGCTGGAGAGATTATAGCTCCCCAGGAATGCCTCACTGGAGTTGGTGGCTGGGGGGGAGCAAGGTCTGGGTTTCTCTGCTGCTCCATGACCTGCCCCTGGATAAGTGGAAGTGGAAGTGGAAGTGGGGGTGGGTGGATGGATGGATGGATGGACGGACGGACGGACGGACGGACGGACAGACGGATCTCTAAAAGAGCCTGAACAGTTATATAAAATATTTGGACAGATGAAAACAAGATGAACTTGTAACAGAATGATGGGAAGAGAAAAGTATGGAGAACCAAAGAAACATGAGCTGAAGCATACCACATTATCTGTCAAACATGATGGAGGCAATGTTGTGGCATAGGCATGTATGGCTGCCAGTGGAACCACGTCATTAGTGTTTATTGATGATGTGACTGCTGATAGAAGTAGCAGGATAAATTCTGAAGTGTACAGAGCTTTACTGTCTGCTCAAATTCAGGCAAATGCTGCAAAACAGTGCTTCACAGTGTACATGGATAATGACCCAAAGCTGCAAAAGAAACCCACAAGTTTCTCAAGGCAAAGAAATGGCATATTCCTCAGTGGTCAACTCAGTCACCTGATCTCAGCCCAGTAGAGTTTGTGTTTCCGTTGCTGAAAATAAACCTGAATGTAGAAAGACTCACAAACAAACAGCTAAAGGTGGCTACAGTAAAGGCCTGGAATTCTATCCTCCAAAACGACAATAATCGCTCCCAGGCAGAGGGCTTTATGAGAGACTACTGCCAGAATTTGGGAATGGAGAGGATAGAATGGCCTGCCTGCTGTCCTGACCTCAACTCCATTGAACACTTGTGGGATGAGCTTGGGGGTGCTCTTTGTGCCAGAGTGACCAACACAACCACATAACTGAGTTGTGACAAATGCTGTTTGAAGAAGTAGTGTCACATAGCAGTGTGTGACCAAGCTGGTAGCCAGCATGGTGGTGCCAGGCTGTTTTTGGTTCTTCCACATGCTACTGAGGTCTTGTTTCTTTAATGCAGGGGTGTCCAAACTTTTTTTCAAGGTGGGCCAGATTTTACAATGTGAAAGTGCCTGAGGGCCAACAGTCCCTGATGACATTATTTTAAAGAATAAAAGATATATGCATATCAATATTGTTATTTAATACTTTCATTTACATGCAGCAAACAAACATAAAGTAACCAAATGTAGAGCATAAAAGCTCTCTGAATTTCCAACTGAAATTTATAACATACAGAAACTGTAAAATACTACTGTGTAATTCTGATAACAGGGCAACAGGTAAGCTACTGACACTAATGTGTAGGGCACACATTTACACAGGGCAGGTCTGGCTCCAGACCAGTGGAAGATGTGTGTAAAATGTCATGTAGGTGGGAGTCACTTAGTCTTGATCTCAAGACGTTCTTTAGTTCAGAACAGAGAAAATCTGCATACACAAATTTGCGGAACCAAACAAACTGAACATTTTCTTTGCAAATGTTCATCTCTGGAAACTTGATCTTATCCAGCTGCTGGTGTTGTGCCAAAAAGTGATCATTTTCCAAAAGTGATGTTTTTATGTGCTTTTGATGTATAATATCTCTACTGGTAAGTAGACTGTAGTCAACAGGATTTATGAAGGCCTTATAAATAAAATTTAAAAAATAACCTGTTTTGCAAGTATCTTTATGACTGTGTTACTGTATCCACATTATGATCAATCCAGTCCTTTTTGGCCACATCAGATATCTTTATAGAGCTGTGATGTTATGTTTGTTGCAACTTCTGCTGCCCCTTTGGCCAGATCTACAGCTCAGCATTCAACACCATAGTTCCCTCCAGGCTGGTCTCTAAGCTGCTGGACCTGGGCCTGGGCCCATCCCTGTGCAGGTGGGTTCACAGCTTCCTGACCAGCAGACCACAGGTGGTACGAGTGGGTCACCTCACCTCATCCTCCCTCACCCTCAACACTGGATCCCCCCAAGGCTGTGTGCTCAGCCCTCTGCTGTACTCACTGTACACCCATGACTGCGAGGCCACGTCAGAGTCCAACGTCATCATCAAGTTTGCTGACGACACTGCTGTTGTGGGACTAATCTCTCACAATGAGGAGACAGCCTACAGGAGAGAGGTCTCCCGCCTGGAGAACTGGTGCCAGGAGAACCACCTCCTGCTCAACGTCAGCAAAACAAAGGAACTGATCGTGGACTTCAGCAGGAAGCAGCAGAGGGACTACCATCCACTTGTCATCAGTGGTGCTGAGGTGGAAAGAGTGGACACCTTCAAATACCTGGGAGTGACCATCTCACAGGACCTGTCCTGGACTCATCACATAAACATCACTGTGAAGAAGGCCAGACAGCGTCTCTACCTCCTCAGGCGGCTGAGAGACTTCAAGCTCCCACTCAAGGTGCTCAGGAACTTTTACACCTGCACCATCGAGAGCATCGTGCGTGGGAGCATCACCACCTGGATGGGAAACTGCACCAAGCAGGACTTTATGGCCCTAAAAAGGGTGGTTCGTTCAGCTGAACGGACCATCAGAACCACCCTCCCCAACCTGCAGGACATTTACACCAAGCAGTGCAGGCTGAGGGCCATGAAGATCCTAAAACAGCCCAGCCACCTCGGACACTCTCTCTTCTCCCTGCTCCCATCAGGCCGGCGTTACCACTGCCTGAGGACTAAGACTGAAAGGTTGAAGAAGAGTTTTTACCCACAAGCCATCCGTCTGCTCAACTCTGAGCCCTAACTGGACCATTATTGCACAATGTAAATATTATAATTTATAAAAGTGTGTATAGTGTATAGTATATAGAGTATAGTGTATAGTGTGAATTACTTTTTTTATTTTTATTCTTCTTATTTATATGTATGTGTATATATGGTTGCAGGTACAAAATACATTTCACTGTGCATTGTACTGTGTATAACTGTGCATGTGACAAATAAACACTATCTTAATCTTAATCTTAATCTCAAAAATGAGAGTTTTTACCCTGATAAATAAAAAATATATTAAAGTTACTTTTCCAAAATGTGATTGCAGCTTTTACCTGTGACAGGAGTGTTCTTTCTCACTCAAAATGAATTTATATCACTCATGAGAGATATGTTTGACAGATTATAGGCCAAAAAGTCATTTACACCAGTTTAAATACAACAATTTTTTATTTTTATTTTTTTGGCAAATACCCAAAATCCCTTTTTGGCACACCACCAGTAAAAAAGGTGTGCAAGAGATGCTGGTGTCAGCTGTCACACTGAAGTTCAGTCAGCTGCAGGTGTAGCTGCAGGTGAGGTGAAGCGTCATCAGGGTCAAACAGCAACATGTCCTTTTCAATAGCAACAAAATCCCCAATACAGTTGTTGAACTCACCAGCTCTGTATACTGACAACCATGACCTAACGAGCTGAGAAACGTGTGGTGCAGGACTCCGTTTATGGCAAGTGTCTCTGGAAAAGTTGCAGCTTGGGAGTATGTCCCCTCTGTACTGAAGTCCATACATACAAAGGGAGCACTGTATGTACACAAAACAGGGCATCGGTGGAGGATTTCAGCTTTCCGGACTGTCTCAAAAAGTCTCTAAAAGTCGCTGAAGTCACTAGAAAAACTCACTAAATTTCTCACTAGTCACTTTTTTTGGGGGAAAAAAAAGTTGCTAGGGGTTCTGAAAAGTTAAATAGTTGAGTACAGTGTGGCACCAGGTGTCTTCAATATTGAACCTTCTCACAATATTCAAATTTTCTGAGATACTGAATTTGGGGTTTTCATTATTTGTCAGTTATAATCATCAAAATTAAAAGAAATAAACATTTGAAATATATCAGTCTGTGTGTAATGAATGAATATAATATACAAGTTTCACTTTTTGAATGGAATTACTGAAATAAATCAACTTTTTCATGATATTCTAATTTTATGACCAGCACCTGTAAATTGGCAACACTGTGTGTCACCTATGACCCCCACCCAAGGCGCATGGCATCACACAGCATGGGCTGTGATTGGTTAATCATTCAATCTTCTTCTTTTTGAGGTTTTGAAGCAGTTGACAGACATCTGTTACACGACACTGCCTCCATGAGTTAAAAAAGAGAAATTGCATGCCGAGTTACATTCATTGCTTGGGCTGGCAGGCAAAAAATAACACATGCAAGGACAAGACGCGCAGGCCATATAAAATCTGAGCTCGGGCCATGTTTAGCCCGCAGGTCGTAGTTTGGACACCCCTGGTTTAAATTGTTAAATTGCCATTATGTACCAGCTCACTGTACCTCCTGCCATCTGCAGTGGATCACCAGCTTCCTGACAGACAGAACACAGCAAGTGAGGCTGGGGAAAATCCCTTCAGATACACTGTCAATCAGCACTGGAGCACCACAAGGATGCGTCCTGTCCCCACTGCTCTTCTCCCTCTATACCAATGACTGCACATCAACAGTTAAACTGTTAAACTCCTTAAGTTTGCGGACAACACAACAGTCATTGGACTAATTCATGACGGTGACGAGTCTGCATATCAGCGGGAGATTGAACAGCTGGTGTTTTGGTGCAGTCAGAACAATCTGGAGCTAAATACACTTAAGACTGTGGAGATGACAGTGGACTTCAGGAGACACCCCTCATCATTGATTCCCCTCACTATAACCAACAGCCCTTTGATGACTGTGGAGACCTTCAAGTTTCTGGGAACCATCATCTCTCAGGACCTGAAATGGGAGCTCAACATCAGCTCCATCCTCAAAAAGGCCCAACAGAGGATGTACTTTCTGCACCAACTGAGGAATTATGGTCTACCACAGGAGCTGTTAAGGCAGTTCTACTCCATGATCATTGAACCTGTCTTGTGCTCTTCTATCACAATCTGGTTTGGAGCAGCAACAAAACAAGACAGGAACAGACTGCAGAGAACTATAAGAACTGCTGAGAAAATCATTGGTGCTCCTCTGCCCAACCTTCAGGACTTGTGCACCTTTAGAACCAGGAAACGGGCCAAGAAAATCATTCCTCACACCCTGGACACAGTTTATTTCAGCTCCTTCCCTCAGGCAGGAGATACAGATCACTGTACGCAAAAACTACCAGACACTCAAACAGTTTCTTTCCCCATGCCATCACGCTCATTAACAGCTGATCAATAACATTGATCTCTACATACATTGCCTAAATGTGTACAGAATAGAGATATTGTTATTACACTACAATGCACACTACACTTTAATTTATTTTATTACTTATTAGAGTTTGTTTATTGTATAGTTCTTAATTAAACTGCACTTTCCTTCCTTTTCTTTGATTTGTATTTGTATATAGTATAGCATTTATGTTGAATTATATGACACTGTAAAGTACTAGAGAGACACCATCAACTGGAACCAAATCCTTATGTGTGTAAACATACTTGGCCAAAATAAATCTGATTCTGATTCTGATTCTGATTCAGTATGGTGCAGGTGTCTGGCACTGGATCCTTTGGGTCCAAGTGAATGCCTTGAGCTCTTTTTGTTGTTCCTTCAGCTGTTACAGATTTTGTGCTGTGGAGGAGAGAATTGTATTTCTGGGGGTGGCCACTGCCACAGGACGAGTGTTTGTCCGCAACAATGGTTAAGCGTATGATGGTGCAAATTAGCATCCACATGAGAGCCAGAACCCACAGTTCCCCAGCACACCATTGCATTGTGATGAGATAACCAACTTTATTCACTTCACCTGTCACCTGTTTGGATGTTTTGAATGATCACAGTGTGGTTACTAACTGGTGCAAAAGATAAAGCCCTGCCTTCTGTAGGGATAATAAAATATGCTGACCAGTCTCATTGCCTCAGTCCACACTGTTTAGACTACTGACTGTTTATGGACTGTAAGGGCTGGGCCGGAGTATCATGGGACCGCCCCGGTGTGTCGGTAAGAACACCTCGAGAGTCTGGATGTTGGGCATACCACAATTAACATTAACAATGGAAACACTCACGGATCATCAGTGACACACAATCTTGCATCTGCTACAAGGTAAGCAGCTCTGCAGTCACAGGCACTGGATTGTCTGGCGAGTCGGCGATGAGTGCTCGTAATGGCGTCTGTGTCTGTCTGCACTTGAAAGGAAAAGGAAACGTACCGAGTACATCGGGTGTGATCTGGGCGCATGCGCGAGCTGTCGGCTGCAGCCCTTAGTCTTTCTAACACTGCCGCCCCCACATTTGATGCCAAATGTGCTCCTTAGAAAGCCTGAAGTGAGCCTCCCTGCTCACGGTCCATTGACCTCCTCCTCCGGCATCTTAGAATAGAATAGAATGACTTTATTGTCATAATACAGGATGTACAATGAGATTGGAGAGAATGATTAGGCAGAGATTAGGCAGAATGATGAGACGAGTGATTGGCCTGGTGTATATCTTGTCCTCAACCTGTATCTCGGCCGTCCTGACATGACCATCTGGGCCTGGGAACACTTTCACCACCTTTCCGATTCTCCAAACCGAACGAGGCACCTGTGGGTCTACTACCATGACTACGGCTCCAACCATCATGTCTGGGGTAGTGGTCCTCCACTTGTTCCGTAGCTGCAGACCAGGTAAGTAGTTCTTTACGAATGCCGTCCAGAATAGGGTTTAATATTTTTCCCGAAAATGACATGAATCAAATCCCGGGAAATGACGAGCCATTTCCCGGGAATCCCGGGAAAAAGTTTATTTATTTTTTTATTTTAATTAGGCCTTCTGTAGCCTGTGTTGGCCTTAACCTATTGTGATATTGTAGAGGTAGCTTTCCAGCTATGTCCTGTTATGCCCAGTAGGGGGCAACGTCGGCTTGATTAACGCAATAAAACCTACATCTCGGCATTCGAGTGCTCGAGCTATGCGGTGTTGTATCGTTCCTCAACACTCCCTTAACAAATATAATTCGAATATTCCTCCATTGTACATGGAATTATACCAAGCTATTTTACAACTGCTGGTGCAAAACAATACGGTTCATCTCCACAGCATTGATAAAGGCTCAGCCACGCTGTCGTGGCGACATCTGTTGCGCTATATCTCCACCAGTGGAACGCTGTAATAGTCATTGAAAAGTTAACTACCGTACTACACTATAATATGGCATAACACAGGGCCTTGAGTAATGCACTACGACTTGGTCATTGCCATTCTGGCAACAGCAAATTTATAACACCGTGTCTGAGGGTTAAAGTAGGTTCGCTGTGAATCGTCTTTTGAAAAACTGGCCAATCCTTATAGCCTAAAAAATATACATTTTACTCAACTCCATTTTAAAAGCGAAATATGTTAAAGCAATCTATTTCATGATCATTTCTTCACCCATTAGGCCCGTATCCTAATTCATGATTGTTAGTAAGCGGCTGCAAACGAGGAAAAGAAACACTCGAAGTTAAACAGATATTTCTTTATTGTTCAGGGCAGGCATATTTTATAGGCTATATAATGCAATATAACAATATATAATAATATGAAATTATATAATACAAAATACCTTAGGGTAAACACATTGCCTACGATTTCAACAAATTAAAGAGGAAAAAAGTACAACTGTGTAATACCTCTATTAAAACGCTTGAGATGAAGGCTGAAGCCTTAAACGGAGGCTGAACGTGCCTGAAATGAAGAGTAATGCTTTTCGCATTAAACGAACCCTTCTCTCAATATTTCCTTTAAATTTAACATTCTGAAGCTTTCTTTTCTTTCTGAAAGTCAAATCGACGCGCGCGACTTTTTTCCCGGTTTCCCGTCTAACGTTTCCCGGGAAACGGGAAATTGTTCTGATCGCATTTCCTGGGAATCCCGGATCCCGGGATTAAACCCTAGTCCAGAACCTGTCTGCCAGCACCTGAGAGCCCTTCCACCTCCGACGTCCAAGGAGCTCGCGTTGTGGATAGACTACCTGGGGCAGGGAGCTGTCTGGCTGCCCCATCAGCAGGTAATTGGGCGTGACAGGGTCAAAGTTCAATTCAATTCAATTCAATTCAATAGCGCCAAATCACAACAAACTCTCGCCTCAAGGCGCTTTGTATTGTGGGTAAAGACCCTACAATAATACAGAGAAAACCCAACAGTCAAAACGACCCCCTATGAGCAAGCACTTGGCGACAGTGGAAAGGAAAAACTCCCTTTTAACAGGAAGAAACCTCCAGCAGAACCAGGCTCAGGGAGGGGCAGTCATCTGCCGCGACCGGTTGGGCTGAGGGGAGAGAAAGACATGCTGTGGAAGAGAGCCAGAGATTAATATCAATTAATGATTAAATGCAGAGTGGAGTATAAACAAAGTAAATAAGGTGAATGAGAAGAAACAGTGCATTATGTGAACCCCCCAGCAGACTAGGCCTATAGCAGCATAACTAAGGGATGGTTCAGGGTCACCTGATCCAGCCCTAACTATAAGCTTTATCATAAAGGAAAGTTTTAAGCCTAATCTTAAATATAGAGAGGGTGTCTGTCTCCCGAATCCAAGCTGGAAGCTGGTTCCACAGAAGAGGCGCCTGAAAGCTGAAGGCTCTGCCTCCCATTCTACTCTTAAGTATCCTAGGAACCACAAGTAAGCCAGCAGTCTGAGAGCGAAGTGCTCTGTTGGGGTGATATGGTACTGTGAGGTCTTTGAGATAAGATGGTGCCTGATTATTCAAGACCTTGTATGTGAGGAGAAGAATTTTAAATTCTATTCTAGATTTAACAGGGAGCCAATGAAGAGAAGCCAATATGGGAGAAATATGCTCTCTCTTTCTAGTCCCTGTCAGTACTCTAGCTGCAGCATTTTGGATCAGCCGAAGGCTTTTCAGGGAGCTTTTAGGACAGCCTGATAATAATGAATTACAATAGTCTACCCTAGAAGTAATAAATGCATGAATGAGCTTTTCAGCATCACTCTGAGAAAGGATGTTTCTAATTTTAGAAATATTGCGCAAATGCAAAAAAGCAGTCCTACATATTTGTTTAATATGTGCATTGAAGGACATATCCTGGTCAAAAATGACTCCAAGATTTCTCACAGTGTTACTGGAGGCCAAAGTAATGCCATCCAGAGTAAGTATCTGGTTAGACACCATGTTTCTAAGATTTGTGGGGCCGAGAACAAGAATTTCAGTTTTATCTGAATTTAGAAGCAGGAAATTAGAGGTCATCCAGGCCTTAATATCTTTAAGACATTCCTGCAGTTTAACTAATTGATGTGTGTCATCTGGCTTCATTGATAGGTAAAGCTGAGTATCATCTGCATAACAATGAAAATTGATGCAGTGCTTTCTAATAATACTGCCTAAGGGAAGCATGTATAATGTAAATAAAATTGGTCCTAGCACAGAACCCTGTGGAACTCCATAATTAACCTTAGTGTGTGAAGAAGACTCCCCATTTACATGAACAAATTGGAGTCTATGAGATAAATATGATTCAAACCACTGCAGTGCAGTACCTTTAATACCTATAGCAAGCTCTAATCTCTGTAATAAAATGTTATGGTCAACAGTATCAAAAGCTGCACTGAGGTCCAACAGGACAAGAACAGAGATGAGTCCACTGTCAGAGGCTCTAAGAAGATCATTTGTAACCTTTACTAATGCTGTTTCTGTACTGTGATGAATTCTGAAACCTGACTGAAACTCTTCAAATAAACCGTTCCTCTGCAGATGATCAGTTAGCTGTTTTACAACTACTCTTTCAAGAATCTTTGAGAGAAAAGGAAGGTTGGAGATTGGCCTATAATTAGCTAAGACAACTGGGTCAAGTGATGGCTTTTTAAGCAGAGGTTTAATTACAGCCACCTTGAAGGTCTGTGGTACATAGCCAACTAATAAAGACTGATTGATCATTTTTAAGATTGAAGCATCAATAATTGGAAAGACTTCTTTGAACAGTCTAGTAGGAATGGGATCTAATAAACATGTTGCTGGTTTGGAGGAAGTAACTATTGAAGTTAACTCTGAAAGATCAACTGGAGCAAAAGAGTCTAAACAAATACCAGCAGTGCTGAAAGCAGCCGAACATGAAGAATAATCTTTGAGATGGTTATGAATAATTTTTTCTCGAATGTCTAAAATTTTATTTGTAAAGAAATCCATGAAGTCACTACTAGTTAACGTGAAAGGAATACTCGGCTCTACAGAGCTCTGACTCTTTGTCAGCCTGGCTACAGTGCTGAAAAGAAACCTGGGGTTGTTCTTATTTTCTTCAATTAATGATGAATAGTAAGATGTCCTAGCTTTACGGAGGGCTTTTTTATAGAGCAACAAACTCTTTTTCCAGGCTAAATGAGCATCTTCTAATTTAGTGAGACGCCATTCCCTCTCAAGCTTTCGGGTTATCTGCTTTAAGCTGTGCGTTTGTGAATTATACCACGGAGTCAGGCACTTCTGATTTGAAGCTTTCCTTTTCAGAGGAGCCACAGTATCCAAATTTAAACGCAGTGAGGATGTAAAGCTATTGACGAGATAATCAACCTCACTGGGAGCAGAGTTTAGGTAGCTGCTCTGCACTGTGTTGGCACATGGCACTGAAGAGCATAACAATGAAGGAATTAGATCCTTAAACTTAGTTACAGCACTTTCAGAAAGACTTCTACTGTAATAAAACTTATTCCCCACTGCTGTGTAATCCATTAAAGTAAATGTAAATGTTACTAAGAAATGATCAGACAGGAGGGGGCTTTCAGGGAATACTGTTAGGTCTTCAGTTTCTATGCCATATGTTAGGACAAGATCCAGAGTATGATTAAAGTGGTGGGTGGGCTCCTTTACATTTTGAGAGAAGCCAATTGAATCTAACAATAGATTAAATGCAGTGTTGAGGCTGTCATTCTCAGCATCTACATGGATGTTAAAATCACCCACTATAATTATTTTATCTGAACTGAGCACTAAATCAGATAAAAAGTCTGAGAAATCAGACAGAAACTCTGAGTAAGGACCAGGTGGACGATAGATAATAACAAATAAAACAGCTTTTTGATTTTCCCAATTAGGATGGACAAGACTAAGAGTCAGGCTTTCAAAAGAATGAAAACTTTGTCTGGGTCTTTGATTAATTAATAAGCTGGAATTGAAGATTGCAGCTAATCCTCCTCCTCGACCTGTGCTTCGAGCATTCTGACAGTTACTGTGACTCGGGGGTGTTGATTCATTTAAACTAACATATTCATCCTGCTGTAACCAGGTTTCTGTAAGGCAGAATAAATCAATACGTTGATCAATTATTAAATCATTTACTAATAGGGACTTGGAAGAGAGAGACCTAATGTTTAACAATCCACATTTAATTGTTTTATTTTTTGGTGCAGTTGATGAAGCTGTATTATTTATTGTTTTTGAATTTTTATGCTTAAATAGCTTTTTGCTGATTTTAGCTTTGGTTTTTGGTGGTCTGGGAGCAGGCACCGACTCTATGGGGTTGGGGTTTTGGGGGGATGGCAGGAGGAGAGAAGCTGCAGAGAGGCGTGTAAGACTGCAACTCTGCTTCCTGGTCTCAACCCTGGGTAGTCAGGTTTTAGGAGGGTTAATAAATTTGGCCAGATTTCTAGAAATGAGAGCTGCTCCATCCAAAGTGGGATGGATGCCGTCTCTCCTAACAAGACCAGGTTTTCCCCAGAAACTTTGCCAATTATCTATGAAGCCCACGTCATTTTTTGGACACCACTCAGACAGCCAGCGATTCAAGGAGAACATGCGGCTAAACATGTCGCTCCTGGTCTGATTGGGGAGGGGCCCAGAGAAAACTACAGAGTCCGACATTGTTTTTGCAAAGTTACACACCAAGTCAATATTAATTTTAGTGACCTCCGATTGGCATAACCGGGTGTCATTACTGCCGACGTGAATAACGATCTTACCAAATCTACGATTAGCCTTAGCCAGCAGTTTCAAATTTCCATGAATGTCGCCTGCTCTGGCCCCTGGAAGACATTTGACTATGGTCGCTGGTGTCTCTAGCTTCACGTTTCTCAAAACAGAGTCACCAATAACCAGAGTTTGTTCCTCGGCGGGTGTGTCGCCGAGTGGAGAAAAACGGTTAGAGACGTGAACAGGTTGGTGGTGTACCCGGGGCTTCTGCTTAGGACTACGCTTCCTCCTCACCGTCACCCAGCTGGCCTGTTTTCCCTGCTGCTCGGGATCTGCTGGGGGGGAGCTAACGGCGGCTAAGCTACCATGGTCCGCACCCGCTACAGGGGCCTGGCTAGATGTAGGATTTTCCAGGGTGCGGAGCCGAGTCTCCAGTTCAGAAAGCCTGGCCTCCAGAGCTACAAACAGACTACATTTATTACAAGTACCGTTACTGTTAAAGGAGGCCGAGGAGTAACTAAACATGTGACACCCAGAGCAGGAAAGTGCAGGAGAGACAGGAGAAGAAGCCATGCTGGTAGTGAGTCAGCTAAGGGCTAAGCTACTAGCTGAGCTAAGCTAGCGAATTTCTAAAAACAAATAAAGTGAGTAATGTGAATACAGGTGATTCAGCAAAGAGTATGCTATTTAAAGTAGGTGAAGATTACACTAAAATATGTTATTATTCAGATAAATCGAGTTATACAGATATAACAGCTAACAGACAGCAAAACACTGTGCTCCGAAACAGGAACAGGAAGTGATACAATACCGCAGTGAGAGCCAACACCAAGTGACAGAGCCACCCCTGCTACATCGGCTGAAACGTAACCTAGCGGCTTAGAGTTGAGTATGGATTCAATCTCTATTAGGATGGTTCTGAGAACTTCGTCGCTCACAGTCTGAGCACCCATAGTGGTGTACAGGGCAGACTTTACTGACCGGATCTCGCGCTCCCATGCACTGCCAAAGTGAGGTGCTGCAGGTGGATTGAAGTGGAACGCAATCTGCTGTGTGGCTAACTGCTGCTGGAGGTCAGGACATAGGCTGGCAAAGGTGTCCCTCAGCTCCCGCTCACCTCCTCGGAAATTGGTTCCTTGGTCTGAGTACAACTCTGCTGGCTTGCCTCGCCGGGCTACAAACCTCCAGAGAGCCATCAAGAAGGAGTCACAGTCAAGTGAAGGTAACACCTCTAGGTGTACCACTCTTGTGGTGAGGCACTTAAAGAGTATACCCTATTGTTTCTCCGTTCTTCGGCCAACCTTCGCCAGGAGCGGTCCGAAGCAGTCAATACCACAGGAGTAGAACGCTGGCTTAAACAACCTAAGCCTTGGCGGTGGTAGGTCGGCCATCCGTTGTACAGCAGGTTGGGATCTCCATCGATGGCACTCAACACACACCTGCTGGCAATGCTTTACTGCCTCACGCCCCCTTAGGATCCACACCCTGTGTCTTAACTCCGCGAAGACTCGTTCGGGCCCAGGGTGGCACAGTTTGGTGTCATACTCCTGGATGAGTAATTTGGTGGTCGGGTGACTAGGGTCAAGTACAATGGGGTGTACTGCAGCTGGATCTAATCCTTCCCCTCTACGGAGTCATCCACCCACTCTAACGACTGCATGCGTTGTGTCGAACTCCAGAGCAAGGCAAAGGAGACGACTATTGGATGCTACGGGCTTCCCTGCCTTGAGGAGGTCATAGTCATCTGCAAAGCTCTCTTGCTGCGCCCTCTGGAAAACAAAGAATTCGGCATCCTGGTATGTACTACCTGTAGGTGGCCCTGACAGCCCAGCTGCCCCGTGAAGCTCCTGCACTAGTGTTTCCATCAACTCCTTCCAAGTCTTGAATAGGGACCAGTCCATACTCGGCGGATCAGTGGTGCTACTCAGACCACAGAAAGCCGAACGTCTGAGTTCAGTAGTGTCTCCCGACTTGGAGGAGTGCTGCAAAGGAAGGGTTGGCCACTCTTCAGGGGCTAACTGCAGAAATTTGGGTCCCTGACTCCACCGGCTTGGTTCCCGTAGGTGTTGCAGGGACTTCCCCTTTGTGAGGTCATCTGCTGGATTCCGTGGGGAATCAATGTATCGCCAGGACTGGAGCTCCTGTATCACTGCTACTCGGGTGCCTACGAACACTTTGAAATGACACGACTCTGAATGTAGCCATGTAAGGACAGTGGTGGAGTCACTCCAAAGCCCACAGTGGCGAATCTCAAGGGTGAGCTCATTCCTTAGTAGCTTGGCCAACTGTGCTCCTGTGACTGCTGCACATAGTTCGAGTCGGGGCATGGAAAGCTGCTTCCGAGGGGCAACTCTTGAGCGTGCAAGAAGGAACACAACGCAGATCCTCCCTTTGGGATCTTCAGACCGCAGGTAAGCGACCGCTCCATACGCTTTCTCAGAGGCATCACAGAATATGTGGATGTCTCTCCTGGTGGCAGCGTGGTCCATCTCTGCCGGGGTGTAACATCGAGGCAGTTGTATGTGAGGTAGGTGTTTGAGTTCATGTTCCCAGGTGCGCCAGGCGGTCAGAAGCTCTGCTGGGAGACTGGGGTCATCCCAGTCCCTCCGCCGGTCCCATAGCTGCTGGACCAGGACCTTTGCCCTTGTGGTGTAGGGTAGCAAGAATCCGAGTGGGTCGTTCTGACTGGCGAGCACTCTGTAGATGTTCCGCATGGTCACCGTGTCATAGGTGATAGGCCTGTGCTTATAACTGAAGGTGTCCGCGTCACACTGCCAGCACAGTCCTAAGGTGGACTCGCGCTCTTCCAACTTATCGCATGTTAGCCATAGCTCTAGCTTCTCTGACCTGGCCTCGGCAGGGAGGTGGCTGATGACACCCGGCACGTTGCTCGCCCACTGCCGGATCTCAAAACCTCCACTTTGGAGAAGGTCTCTAAGGTTGTTGATCAGTTGTATGGCCTCTTGTGTAGATGGCATGCTCTGCAGGCAATTGTCCACGTAGAAGCATTTCTCTATTGAGAAGCACTCTGTGCTTCCAGGCTTGCTGTATTCAAAGACATGCCTCTGCAGGGCATAGGTGGCACAGCAGGGGCTGCACGTGGTACCGAAGGGCAGCCGCCACTCGTAGATTTCCGGCGGGTCCTCTCTCCGCATGTTGCGCCAAAGGAAGCGCAGAAGGGGCCTGTCTTCTGGTAGTAACTGCACTTGGTGAAACATGCCCTTGATGTCACCACTAACACCGACACAGTGTTCTCTGAACCGTAGAAGGACGCCTAGTAAGGAAGGGCTCAAGGCAGGGCCAGGTAGCAGGTACTCATTTAGACTGAGGCCCTTGTATCGAAAGGAACAGTCGAATACGACTCGATTTTTCCCATTGTGTTGCACCAGATGGTGTGGGATGTACCAGCTTTCTCCACTGGATGAGATATCTGGCCTGACTACTTTAGTAACTGTACCGGCGGCCTCCAGCTTCGCATTCTCGGCATCATAAGCAGCTGCACTCGTGGGATCTTGTAATAGATGTTTCTCCAAGCTCCTAAGCCTTGGCATTACTGCCTCCATGGGGGCCTGGAAGGACAGAAAGGTTTTCCTCCGAAGTAGAGGGGTCGCATACTGGAGTCCAAACGCGCTGCGTTTTGGACTCCAGGAGATCAATGGCTTGTTGGTCTTCTCGGCTGCAGCCCTTAGTCTTTCTAACACACACTGAGGTGCCATTTACACAAAGCCGTTTTCACTGGAAACGGTGTAGTTTTGATGCGTTTCAGCCTTTCGTTTACACGATGGCGTTTCAGAAATGATCCGCGTTTACACGATGACATGTGAAACGATGGAAACGATGAAAACGATGTAGTTCCCATGCCAGGCCACAAGTTGGCGTTGGTTTTCTCTTTGCAAAGTTTGTTTATGCAAGACACACATGCGTGGAGTGACACAGTAGGTTGTGCGGCAAATTGTTCATTACTTACAAAACGGCCAATGTGAGAGGTTTTGTGTGGACTGACAATGAGGTTGGATCGCTGGTGCACACAACGCTGAATTACAAAACGGTAAAAATACAAGAAAAGCATAAGAAGCACTCGTGAATCCGCGAGTACTGTTTATCAATTTGCGCGTGCGCGAAAAACTGTGGCCATCGCAACCATAGTGCGCATGTGCGAGTCAAGCGTTTTCAAATCACTCCAGTTTCAAGTGTTTACACGAGAACGCAAGCCGGTGCGTTTCTGAAACGCTCCACTCTGAACCCCGTTTCTGAAACACATCATTTTCACTCTGTTGTCGTGTAAACAGAAGGGCGAAACACATCAAAACGACACCGTTTCAAAATGAAAACGGTCTCGTGTAAACGGCACCTGAGCTTCTGTGAAGTCTTAGACGAGAAGAAGCTGACCTGTTTTATCTCATTTTCCTCCCTCCAGAAACATTTGTCATGTGCATAACTTAAAGTTCGAGCATAACTTTGAGTCATAGCATCACAGCCCTGGGGACAGCATCCACATCTCTTCCCCACTAAAATGATGTCCTGAGTCATCATGTGTCAATAATGACACTGTATTATTGTTTGTGGAGAAATCCAGCTAGCTTCAGAGCACTTGTTTTCCAATGAGACACCTGTAAAAAAAAAATGTGGCCATGTCTGGCCCAGTGCTGAGCATCTCTGCTACCTTGCAGGCATGCTAATGAAAAAAAGCCTCCTTAACCCAGTGAGAAAGACGCTGTTTTGCAAACTTTACCATAGCAGGCAAATACCTGGTCTGTTCTGTGCACTTTTTTCCAGTCAGTATATGTGTGTAAAGGTTGCAAGGGAAGACAAGAACAGTTTTTTTAAAAGACATAAAACACAGAAGTATATCAACCTGCGTCTAAATTTACAATGCAAGTCCATACTGTATCACAGTATCGTACGGCAGCTGCACTGAGGCAGGCAGGGTCAGGCTTCAGAGGGTAGTCAAGACAGCACAAAGAATCGTTGGCTGTCCTCTCCCCTCCCTGATGGACATCTACACCTCCCGCTGCATCAGCAGAGCCAGGAACATCATCAAGGACAGCGCACACCCTGGCTATGACCTGTTTGACCTGCTGCCCTCTGGCAGGCGCTACAGGTGCATCAAAGCCAGAACAAACAGACTCAAGAACAGTTTCTTCGCCAGAGCAATCACCACCCTGAACTCACACACTCAACCACTGTAACTGTGCAACACCCACATCTCTGTGCAATATTATATTATTCATACTGAACAATATTTATCATTCCTATATTGTGTAATATCCAGTATTCATTCACTAGTGCAATATTCATTCACCAAGTGCAATATTCATCATCTTCATTATTATGTGTATACACTTATTTACTTTTCTTACAATGTACAGATGCACCAATGTATGTATATATTTTTATACATTCTATTTTTTGTATATTTTATACATTGTTTATTTTCTGTATATTTCTTGATTATACTAGATTATAATATTTTTATTTTTATTTTAGAGAGTTTGATTTTCTGTTCCATGGCACTGAACAGGAGTGGCCCTCCAATCTCATTGTACATCCTGTATAATGACAATAAAGGCATTCTATTCTATTCTATTCTGTTCTATTCCATGGAAGTCTTCTTCTGAACATCAACTTGTCTGTTAAAGCTTCACATGGATGATCATTACATGTGACAAATGTTGGGTTTCCAGCTATGACTCAGTGACAAGTCTTCAGTGTCCAGGCATGAAGTAATGAAGTAATCCCAAAAGGTAAGGAGCACAACAGGACCATGCTCACAATTTTTTTTTCTCCCATTCCCATTCTCTCCCATTCTTATCAGACTGTGAGAATGTCATCATCTACACTAACGTCCTGAGACATCTGAGGCAGAACATCAGGCAAAAGTGATCTCAGCTGTGGTGTATGACTTTATAGTAATGTGCTTTGTCTCACAGTGCAGTGAAAAGGCAGGAGTTTTTTTGACCACGCTGAACAAAACTGCCCCTTACCGCCCACCCCAGTTCCCAGATTTGGCTCCCTGCAACTTCCCCCCAAATTTAATCCAAGCTAAAGGGTTGCACTTTAATACAGGAAAGAGCAAATACATGGTGGTCAAGGAATTACTTCCAGGGAGTGATCTTAAAAAAAAAAAAAAAGGAAAGGAAAGGAAAGGAAAGGAAAGGAAAGGAAAGGAAAGGAAAGGAAAGGAAAAACTTCATAAGTACATAATTATCAACAATTCAGTAGCCAGATTTAAATTTAGGTACAGTTTAATGCCATCCATCTATCCATTACCACTTATCCACTTCAAGGTTGTGGGGGGCTGGGGCCTATCCCAGCTGTCTCCATGTGGGTAGAGAGACCACGAATGATGGGGAGATCCGTGGGTTGGGGACAGTCATTGCCCCAGGGGCCTCACCTGCTAACCACTGCATAAAAAGGCAAATGCCTGACTCCTCTTTCCCTGGAGATTGTGTAGGAGCCCAGCTTTTTTATGTTCAAAGCAATGCACGGACGATGTGGAATGATTTATCTTTTGCCGCCAGTTTCTCATCTGCATGATTTAAAGAAGTGGGAATTAAAAGCATGTGCCCCTCAGGTGTTGCCTATGCTCAGTTGCAGTGCTTCCTCCTTCCTTTTCCTCTAACAACTTGGGGTCTGAATCTCCTTTAAAGAATACCTGAGGGATTAAGAGCTTGGTAGAAAAATCTGAAATACTGAGCTTCAGACAAGAGAGTGAGCGTGAGCCACAGGTGCCACTGAACTGTTTGGGCCATGCCTTTCCCTGAGGCTACAGGGAAAGGCATGTGCTTGGTAAGCCAGTAACTTCAATACTGGTGCACAAGTAGTGATCTTCTGTTCACTGTAAATCAACTTTTAGACAGTTAACAGTTAAGCAGAGAACTGGCACTGCTTTCTCAGAACACCTGGCAGGCATTGTGTTTATCACCTTTGCTACACATGCTAGGAGTTTTTCCCATCATCTCCCCAAGGGGGGAGGGGGGGGGGGGGGGGGTATTCCATATCAGCTGGCCAAAATTTACAAAAAATTCCCAGCTTTCTGACCCCTAAAAAAAAAAAATCCAGGGTCATGATAGACTTCTTAATAGGAAAACTGACCAATTTTAGCTTTCTGTTGTTATTAGTTTGCTCATAAAACATATGTCTGATATGAAATTAGGGGCATTTTGAAGCGTTTTCTGAGCAGCATTTTCTGTGATGCTATTTTCAAATAGCTCCACAGGCTGGAAGCATTTGGTCAGTTGACATGAAATGACCCTGGGCTCATTTTACCCAAACAAACGGTTTGGGAATACACATTTTCCCTTAGCAAAAGGTGGGTGCCAGTGGGTTATTGATTGGTCAGTAGGCCTGGACTGGGGCAAAAAATCGGCCCTGGCATTTTTGGCTTAGACCGGCCCACAACTATGCCTTAAAAGCATTTACACTGTCTTACTCTTATTCAATGTGGGCATACCTTTTGCTAATAATACTTTTATACTTATTTTACACTTAGTTTAGTAATGCTTAAATTGCAACGCTTTTACTTATTTAGCTTTTTTTTAAAAAATCTTTTAGTTTGCATTTAGTGCTTTTTAAAAGATGTTTAACCAGCATAGAGGCTACAAATTCAAAATACTGTGCAGCCTTTCAACACACCTTTAACCTAATTATCTAAAATGCTATGATGTAGCCTAAAATGGACACTTGCTGCTGATCCAACACTTCTAGGCCTTGACCATTTGCTATTTTATCAGATTAAGGTGCTAAAGGTGCTACTAATCAATCGCCATTGCTCATCATTCTCATGTAACAGAGCTAATGTTACCTCCATCACCTCAAAGTACCTGTATTATCCTAACGTTACTACCTGCTTACATACTACACTTTCCCGCTCACTCTGTCCCTCGGTTTCCAAAGCCTGCATCTCTGGCTGCTCCTCTCCGTGTTCACTGCTGCTGTCTTCACCTACAGCAGAGGGGCCCAAGCTCTGAAGGGGCCCTAAGCAAGATTTGATTTGGGGCCCCCTTCATACCATTTCATTGTCCCCTGAACTTAACCGTTATTAATGCTGGAGGGTTAAAGTTGATTATTCATTTTTTTAGGATGCATTACTGTTTCAGCCTTTTCAATTCAATTTTATTTATACAGCACCAACTCACAACAAACAGGCACCTCAAGGCACTTTATACTGTAAGGTAAAGACCCTACAATAATTACAGAATAAACCCAACAGTCATCCTAATCTTAAAAATAGAGAGGGTGTCTGTCTCCTGAAGCCAGACTGTGAGCTGGTTCCACAGAAGACGGGCCTGAAAGCTGAAGGCTCTGCCTCCCATTCTACTCTTAAGTATCCTAGGAACCACAAGTAAGCCAGCAGTCTGAGAGCAAAGTGCTCTGTTGGGGTGATATGGGACTATGAAACAATGAAGACAAGCCAATATGTGAGAAATCTGCTCTCTCTTTCTAGTCCCTGTCAGTACTCTAGCTGCAGCATTTTGGATCATGTGAAGGTTTTTCGGAGAGCTTTTAGGATAGCCTGATAATAATGAATTACAACAGTCCAACCTAGAAGTAATAAATGCATGAATTAGCTTTTCAGCATCAGCCTGAGACAGAAAGAGTGTAGCCAGAGTGTAGCCTACTCATTAAATTAGTGTTGTTACAAGTGTACAAATCTGGACAGTTAGAATAGTCTCTTCTTTCTCTTAGGAAATTGGCATTTGTAAAAAATTAAAACAAACCAAAAAAATTTCATGACAAATACGGATGAGCTTGGGGGCCCCCTGGTGATCAGCCGCATATGTCGCCTATGTCTCTGGCCGGCTCTGCCTACAGCCTGCTGTTGCGGGAGCATTGCTATTACAGAGGATTTGGAGGCTACAGCAGCGAACATTTCTGTGATTTTTGCACATTTTGTAGCATCTACAGTGACACTCTTCAATTTCGTCGCACGTAAATTCTCTTCACCCCCTTTCTGCCACTTTGGTTTCTCCGTGTTCCCTCTCCTCACACGTGCTCAACACTGAAACTACTAGCAGGAGTTACAGGGCACCACGCAGAGAAAGGGTGGGGCCGCTTTCATCCTATATCCTGATTGGTTCTGTCCACTGCCTATATTGAAGATGGGCCAATGGGCCGCCCCCTCTAAATTGTGGGCCGGTCTCTAAGAAAAAAAAAAAAGGGAAGGAAAAAAAAAAATCCAACAGCATCGGCCCCAGAGGACTGTCGGTCCACCGGGCAAATGCCTGGTACGCCCAACTACCAGTCCAGCCCTGGCAACCACTCAAAATTGGTCGGGAAAAACTAAGTTTCCCTTAGTGCATTATTTTGTTCCTGGTTCGTTCTTGGTTATCTAATGTTTATATGGTTTCATGTGTTTTCTCTTTAAATATACTTAAAATGTTCTTAGTTCCCAGTGGCTTTACAGTTAAGTTCTCCCTCTGTGTTGCTACTTTTCCACCGCCGAGGTGCCGGTGCTCATGCCAGTGCTGGTGTCATTTCAGTGAACCGGCGAAACGCTTAAGAATGGGCCTGCATTTCCACCGCGTTTCTGTGAACTGCTCCTTAACGTGTGGGCGGGTCCTCGTCTGGACACGAAAGCCGAAGAGCGCAAACGTGGGAGAACACGCTCCCCTTTCTTGTGCTGTGAACATATTTTACAGTCCAAACCAAACTACTGCAGCACCTGTGTGCAGCACAGAGGTAAACACAAAGTACGCACTTTGTGTCCTTTTATCTGTGATATGAACTGATACAAAGCAACAAGTTCAGCCTTAGAGCCCAACCTAATTCACAGCCGTGAAAATCGCTTCGCTTTTCTCATGTAATACACATGTAATATGCAGAGGTGGGAAGTAACGAAGTACAAATACTTCGTTACTGTACTTAAGTAGATTTTTCAGGTATCTGTACTTTACTTAAGTATTTATTTTTCTGACTACTTTTTACTTTTACTCCCTACATTTTTACGCAAGTATCTGTACTTTCTACTTCTTACATTTTCAAACAGACTCGTTACTTTTTAACGTCAGAGAGAAGTTTGCATTTCCGGTCAGTGCGCCTTCAAATATAAAACGATCTGAGCCTAAATGGAGGAATAATAACATATAAGAGACAATCGTACTGCGTATCCTCCATCACCGGGGCTTATCTCGTACAAAGGGATTAAATACGCAAACCCATATAATTAATGTATCATTTATAGCGCTATAATCGGGCCGGACCGAGTCCGTAAGTTGCGCTGCGGCACATAAACAGCTTAGCTAGCGCTACTGAAGAGCAGCGAGCATGAAGGGAGTCACGTGTGGCAGGTAAATGCAACGTTTCTAAATGCTCAACAAATATCAGCAAACACACAAAGTGTGTGCAGTTTGTCACACAGTGTGTCTGCTAGCTAAAAGAAGAGCTGCTGTATTTCAGGGAGAGCAAAGAGAGAGAAGTTCACTCAGAGATGGAGAAAGAGGACAGGAGAGGAAGAAGAGGTTAGAATTAAAGGAAAGGACTGGAAAATAAACTGAAGTATGCTGACTTTGTGTAATTCAAAGATTCTATGAAAATGCTGCAGTTTAGTGTTTAATAAATAGGTTAGTTTGTTGTACTGTATTTACAGTAAAGCTCTGTGTTGGACTGGAGCACAGTGTTTGTGTTCATGGTCAGAGTTACAGGTTACATCTGTGCAGCAGAGATGAGTTTGAATCAAAGCTGCTGATGCTGAGATTCATTCACTGAATCCAACATTTCTACAGCCTGTATGCTGTCAGTGTAGGGGATGGAGATCAGCTCAGGTAGCTGTGAAATACTGGGTGTTTAGGTGGAGGCACAGTCACCCTCTACTATGGAGGACACAGAGAACAGAGCTGTGTTTAAATTCCCTTTCACAGTTTGTGTCCTACATAACAGATTCAAGCCGAGTGCATTCATTAGAATTAAAATTTAGATTGGAATAACATTTGTATTCTCATGTACTATTTTATATTATTACAATAATATATAATGAGGTTCGGTTTGTTTTACACAAAAATAGCAGGTAGAAACATCCTCCAAAGAACTACTTTTACTTTCTTACTTTGAGTACATTTCAGAGCCTGTACTTTTTTACTTTTACTTAAGTAGAGAAGTTGAACCAGTACTTCGACTTTTACTAAAGTATTTTTTAACATAAATACTTGTACTTCTACTTAAGTACAGAATGTCAGTACTTTTGCCACCTCTGGTAATATGGTAGAAAACTTGATGTTGAGATGGCAGAGTCACGCCCTTTCGCTGCTTTCGTCACGCGTTCTCGATTCGAGACCAGCTAGCTTGCGGGGCCCAAGTTGAACCCGTTTTTCGGCCGAGCACCGAGTGCATTTGCGGTGGAAAAAACCGCTGAACAGTTCAAATACTGGCACCATCACCAGAACCCATCGGTGGAAAAGTGGCCTGAGTCTCCCCCAGTACAGAAACTCCCTCCCCCTTGTGTCTTGTCTAGTTTTTCTTAATCTCACATCACAAAGCTCATCCAGTCTTGTTTCCCTCACCTCAGAAATATAGCAAAAATCAAACCTCTTTCACTGGCTTCCAGCTAAATTCAGAATCCACTTTAAAATCCTGTTATTAACATATAAAGCTCTACATGGACAGGTCCCTGCTTATATATATCAGAACTACTGAGACCTTATCACTGCAGCTGGCCTTTCTGATCCTCTAACCAGGGTCTCCTAACTGTTCCACACTCTAACTTTAAAACTAGAGGGAATCGTGCTTTTGAGGTTGTGGTGCCCAAACTTTGGAAGCCAGATGGCCTCAGATGGGTCTCTAGACCTGTCAGATTCAGCCTGTCATGTCAGCTGAGTCTGTGATTTGTTGTAGCCCCTTAACTGGCAAGGGCCCAGTGACGGGCCGTTTGTAGTCCCTTTTATATGGCAGGCTAGACCCTCCCATTTTTATTGACACGTCATTCGGCCAATCATGTAACTGGCTGCACCAAATCACCTGACAAAGCTACGTGACGCCCTCTGAGTATTATTGGCTCTGGGAAACCCATTTCTTAACATGATTGGCCGAATGAGGTGTCAGTCAAAATGGGCGGGTCTAGCCTGCCATATAAATGCACTTCATTCGGCCCGCGGACCAGACGCAGCCGATTAATAGGCTATGAAATGGGTTGTTCAGAGCCAATAATGACCAGAAGGCGTTATGTAGTTTTTGTCAGGTGATTTTTTTGCTGCCAGTTAAGGGGTTAAACAACTGCTGAAAACACATTTTCTTATGTTAGCTTTCTCTTAATCTTTTTCTCTTTAACTTGGGCCATATTTTGCAGCTATTTAGGTGTATGGAAGTGTGTATTTTTTTGGAGTGAGTGTCTGGCCATATGGTTGATTATGTGTCTGTTTATGTTTCTGTATGTTTGTAACATGTATACTTATATGTGGCTTTTATTCAAACTGCGAAGCACTTTGTGGCTCTGTGTTACGAAAAGTGCTATACAAATAAAGTATTATGATGTGTCTGTTTCCTGAGTGTGTCTGTCTTCGTTCCCATCTCCACATTCAGTTGCTTCCTGTTTTACTTTGTCGGTCTCTTGTTGCTCATGTTTTGTATTTAGTTTTACTTCTCTGTGATTCAGTTCAGCTGTGTTTTCCCTAGCTGTCTCCTCTGTCCTTAATAACCCTCTTGTGTATTTATTGTTGCAGTCTCCCTTTGTCTCTCATCAGACTGTCTGTTCATGTTCCTGTTTATGTTCCTATTCCTGTACCTCTTCCTGCATTCCCTTGCTCCAGTGTTACTAGCCTTAGTATTTTTCCCAGTTGAAACTATACAGTTAAAAAAAAAAAAAAAAAAAAAAAAAACTATACAGTTTAAGTTTTCTGTATAGTTTTTCCCCTTTCCTTGTACTTTAGTTTCACAATTTATTTTCATGCCATCAGCCTCAATAAAAGGGTTGCCTGCCTTGTGTCCTCACATTTGGGTCCTCACTTAGCCCACGCTCCAGACGGTCAGCCTCCAGTAATCATGACACTGTTTACCTCACAATGCATGACAGCCTCCTTAAAAATCTTTCTTTTTTTCAGCTGTTCCGGGTATCATC
This sequence comes from Archocentrus centrarchus, assembly GCF_007364275.1. Lineage (NCBI taxonomy): Eukaryota > Metazoa > Chordata > Actinopteri > Cichliformes > Cichlidae > Archocentrus > Archocentrus centrarchus. The sequence goes on along the minus strand of NC_044346.1, from coordinate 23,290,089 downwards.
ATGGGGAATGTGAGGTGTTGGGACAATAATATTTGTTAGCTCCCAGCAGTAACACCATGAGTGTAGTTTGATGTGTTGCAGCAAGATGTTGCCACACTCATTTCCCAGGCCACAGTGTAACTGTACCTGGCTCCGGGACTTTTCAGGTGGACAGAGACATCTTTCTGAGCAGTAAAGAGATTGCACTAGCTATGACTGAAAAGTGGTGTCATCCTGAATGTAACGCTGTGAAGGAGCATTTCTGCGGTCTGAATTTTAGTAGCTGTAGAATGTGTCTATATTAGTTAACAAATTTCTTCTCCTTCATCACTGACGTTGCTGTTTGAATACAGTTTGAATCAATGTTCCTCCATTAGCAGATGCGGAGGTTATCCAGATGACTGTGGCTATAGTGAATGGCTATGGATAATAAATGGATAACGTGGACC